>NC_081554.1:76745134-76975134 GCF_963082655.1 Stomoxys calcitrans | reverse complement strand
GAGCGCAATTGCGTTGCTGTAATAGTTTCATGTTGCCTTAAATGCTTCCACCCAAATCGCATTTAACTACGAGTTGGGTGCTGATGCATTTCTATGCTAGCAGAGGTTTAATGATAGTTTTGTTCTTGTTCTTTTCATTAAAATTAATTTTCATTTTCCTGAGAATGCTAGAGTATTGCATGTTAGGTTTGCAGGTGATATGTATTGAGTTGTTGCTTTGGCTGCATGAGAATAAAATTTTCCAACTTTTACAAAAAATTTTGAAACTTTAGCCACATACACAAAAAATAAAAATATATGGGGAATGCAGCAGAAAAGCCGTAGGAGATATGTCAGGCGTTAAAATTGAAATGGAAGCACCTTTCAAGTCTCTTTCATTAATTAAGTCCCAATGTTTGTCGGTCTGTCTGTGGGGTAATGATTGCAGTACTCGATTTCAGCCAAATTTTACATGAAATGTATACCAAATCGAACTAAGATTGAGGCTTCTAGCAGTTCCAGTCAATTCGAAAGACCACTTTTTATGGGAGCTGATACCACCTCTGAACCGATGAAGCCCATTTGCCTATCCCCAACTTACATCAGCAATAAGTCGATGCGTAAAATGCGTTCGACCGCTATCGTGATTTCGTCATGTTCAGACGGACATGGCTAGATCATTGAAGAATATTTAACTTTATGTGGTCAAATGCACATTTGTCCATAAACATTCCATTCAGGAACAAGGCTCGCAGATCATTATTTCGAGGTTTTACAAATGGAATGACTAGAATAGTATAACCCACCACCTTTCTATGGTGATGGGTACAATAATCCGAATGGCTGCGATTTATTTCCTCCTTGCTCTATTTGTTGACAGAAGACAGTTCGTAGAATGCGTGATTACATAAGCTACCAAGCAGTGGTTGTCAGTTGGCTTCAGTATCTCCTCCCTCCTCCTCTGTCTCCCTTATATGTGCAACTATTAGACTAAAATTTTTTTCAGAATCGAAATCACCATGAGTCTGATTTTATGTCTCACATCTTTTACTTCCTCACCTACACTTCTTCACTCTAGGGTATTACAATAGGTCAAACAAAGTTCCGAGTGAAGTGGCCTTGATGGTGATTTACCCATACAACCTAATCCAATTTAACGGTGTGCTGGGCTCCCATCCATAAATCGTTACGATGGGAAACCATCCTTAAATCATAAGCCATATCTAGAAACTCTACAACTTGATTATTGTTGTTGTAGCCTCATTTGTATGTCGAGATAGCGATCCTCGCCAAACTCTTATAGTTGAGCAAGCTCGTCCCGGGTAATAGGACCGATCGCCGCGGGAGCGTTATGGCGATTGGTTATTTAAAGGCCCCAATAACTCGCCTTGTCACATGGAGCATCATAGTATTTAAGCCAATCCCGGTGTTGGCCGGGCTCTCAGAGACTCTCCACTCGTACCGCTGAATGTCCACGACTACAGTTGCAGCTACCCCGTTTGGAGCATTCCACCATTCGCAACCTGTAGACGCTCCTGGTAGCTCTCAGCTGAGCTGATGAAAACCACACAGATTGTATCTCAAAGTACAAGACTGTGTGGTGCTCAGTCATTCCGTGCTGGAAAAACTTCATTGTGGTGCGTCCAGTAAGATTAGCGGAACAGAAAAACAGATTTGGTGTTGGTTGGTCCTTGATTACGAACAGGAATACCTCTAACACATTGGCATTATTACTAGTTCAATAGGAGTTGAGGACCTACCATCTGCTGAAACTTAATTGAGTCAGAACTAATTTTGTTTTATGAGTGATATGCTGCTTCATCTAGAGGCTATATTTTGTAGTGCTGTAGCTCTTGCTCTAGATTGTGAAGATCCAAGTGTACATTTCCGAACACACGATGCCTATCTATGAGTTGCTTATTTGAGTGGATGTTGAACTTTTTCTATATCTTGGCACGGAAAGCATTTTTGGCTCCTCGTCGTTAGAGGTGCAAATGAAAATTAAGAAGACAACCTGTTCCAGTTCGTAGCGAAGCATTCCGCCAAGTCTAAATCTTATTCCATGCGTGTAGCTCAACTAATGCGGAAAAGAGAGGATACTTTTTTATGGTGTTCTCGCCAGCATTCGAACGTAGGCTTTCAGTGTCGTAGGCGGACATGCTAGTCTCTGCGCTAGAGTGGCCGCGTGTCGCTCAACTGGCAAGCATCTTGGGGACCCTGTTTCTACTCCTTATTTTGTCCGCAGGAAGTGTGAAGATTATGTGTGACAAGTACTATGGGATAGTTGATGGTCGGATTTATATACGCCGTCTACTCAAATAATCGACTGCCGGCATACATCCAGAACACTCTTTTACAGCCTTGTTCAAACCGGAGATGGCTGGAGTCGAATAATGCTATTAACAAGTAAAAAGGCATTAAGGTTGACCGGGCCAAACTTTGGATACCCACCACCTCGGGTATATATGTAAAGCACCTTTCGTCATAATCTGAAAAAAATTGCATCTTTTATGAATCCATTGCAGCTATATTTAAATATGATCTGATTTGGACCAGAGTCGGAACGGACTTCGAGTGGCCTAATAAACACAATTCACTGTTCAAGTTGTTAAAACAGAATATTGGTCAATACGGCAGCTATATTAAAATATGACCGATCTGAACCATACAGGGCATGGATGTCGAAAAGCCTAACATGGATCACCGTGCTAAATTTCAGCGAAATCGGATAATAAGTGCACCTTTTATGGGCTCAAGACCTTAGATCGGCAGATGGGTCCATATGACAGCTATGTTGAAATATAAGCCGGTGGGAGATGTTGAATGGTCTAGCACAGCCTACTGTGCAAAATTTTCAGCGAAATTGGGTAATAAATGTGTGTTTTATGGGCCCAAGACCCTTAATCGGGAGACCAGTCTACAGCGGTCAAAAAAAGTATTCATCATTAGCAAAATTGATAATAAATTCACTTATTTTGGGCAATTGAAGAAAATTTAAAGTAAACAAATAATGCAGTTTTATGCAATAGTTTATTTTTCGTAATATGTTTTAAAATAAATTCAAAAAATAAATTTAATTAGCGCAAAAAATGCAATTTTATATAATAACACCAAAAACAGAACAAAAAAAGTATTCATCATTGATGTGCTATCATCAAAGTCAAATTCAAATATTATTTGGGAATCCCCCTTTTCTGTTTTATTTACATAGTAAAGGAGGCTTTGCCCTTGACAGCAAATATTTAATTTCATTGAAAATATAGTTTTTGTCAAAATGGGTCGTAAGCAAAACGAGGTTTCTGATGAGGTAAAAGTTTTGATAATAAAACACCACAGGAATGGTTTAACTCAAAAAACTATCAGTGAAATATTAAATAGACCACGATCTACTATACAATCCATCATCAGAAAGTGGACAGAAACGAAAACTGTTGACAATAAACCAAGATCTGGTCGACCAAAAGCACTTTCAGTTGGAGATGTGCGTTGGCTAGTGCGGCAAGTTCAGAAAACTCCGAAGACAAATGCGACCATTCTTCGTAAAAACACTATGGAATATTTAGGGAAGGAAGTTACTACACAAACAATTCGAAATACACTCAAAAGGCATAGTTACAGAGGAAGAACTGCACGTAAGAAGCCCTTTATAAATAAAATAAACCGAGTGAAAAGGCTAAACTTCGCAAAAATGTATGTAAAACAGCCCGAATCATTTTGGAAAACAGTCATTTTTGCAGACGAGAGCAAGTTTAATCTTTTTGGGTGCGATGGAAAGGTCATAGTGTACAGAAAACCAAATACAGAGCTTGAAGAACGAAACACAGTTGCTACTGTAAAACATGGTGGAGGTGGTTTAATGGTTTGGGGGTGTATGGCGGCTTCAGGAGCGGGAAATCTTGAAATTATTAATGGAGTAATGGATCATAAGTATTACATTGACATTTTAAAGAGGAATTTAAAAGATAGTGCTGTAAAACTTGGGCTTGGTAATAACTTTCAATATTATCAAGATAATGACCCCAAACATTCTGCTTTAAATACCAAGATGTGGATGCTGTATAACTGCCCCAAAGTCATTAAAACTCCTCCTCAAAGTCCCGACTTGAACCCAATTGAACATCTTTGGGAACATCTCGAACGCAAATTGGGAACGCGCAATTTTTCGAGCAAGAGTCAAATGCAACAGGTGATAATGGAGGAATGGACTAATATAGACCAAAATATAACCGCTAAATTAGTCCAATCGATGTCAAACCGTTTAAAAGAAGTTATAAGACGCGGTGGTCGAATAACAAAGTATTAATTTTTTTAAATTATGTTATTTATTTTTTTGTTTTTTTGCAATGATGAATACTTTTTTTCTTTAATTTTTTGTGTTCAGCTGTAAAATGGCCCTTTTTGTTCCAATAAATACTATTTTTTTCTTTAAAAACAATGAAATTGTGTACATATATATCACACAAGCACTACTGCATCATTAGTTTAATATGTTTTTATTCCAATTGTCTTTTGTAGACTTATTAAAAAAAAAAACATTGAATGATGAATACTTTTTTTGACCGCTGTATATGCTTAACGTAAAACATTGTACCAAATCTCAGCAAAATCGGATAATAAATATAGTCCGATCTAACCCATCTTCGAACTTAACCTGCATATGGACAAAAAAGAACCTGTGCAAAATTTCAGCTAATTATCTTAATTTTTAAAGCCTGTAGCGTGATTTCAACAGATGGACATGGCTAGATCGTCTTAGATTTTTAGGACGATCAAGAATACGAGTATATGTTTGTATAGGGTCGGAAATGGATATTTCGATGTGCTGTAAACGGAATGACAAAATGAATATACCCCCAGTCTTCGGTGGTGGGTATAAAAAGAAGGTCTGTTTTCGTAAAGGCCTGGTTCGAACTGTGTTATTCCTTTCTAAAAAATGTGTACCTGGCTGAAGCCGTTATATATATATAGCATAAAGTGAGGTAATAACCACCGCTAAACTATTTTTCTAATGTTCTCGCTGGTTTTTGAACTCCGACGTTTAGCGTCGCAAGTGGACCTGAAGATATAGTTATGGATATCTCCAACATACAGCATATGTTGGTAATATCGATGCCGTCCGGTGGAATAAGGGATCGGCGGAGGTAAACTGAAATTTAGTTTTGGATATCTCCAACATACTGCATATGTTGTCAACAGCGATGCCGTCTGGTGGAATAAGGGACCTTTGGAGGTTGAACTGAGATATTCTTCACCTTGGGAAAGTCCCCATTGCACTCTAAAGGGCTTCGAATCGACAGTATAGGATGGTGGGACGTGTTGACAATGTCTTCCAAAGGTCAAGAGCCTCGAGGATCGTCTCATGGCCTTATTTTGACCTTATTGAGATCTCGGCGACTTAGCTATTGTGGGTACTACGATTCTTCCTTATTATAAACTTTTCCTGGCTTCAGTAGCGGAATCGCGATATTCATTTCTTAGACATATGAAACAGGAAGGAGTGTACAGAATCTGGTTGAGGTTTATAGTAAGTCAATCGAATACTGATACATCTGAATTTGTCAGCGACAGTTTAAAATTTGGTCCGGGCTAGGTTAGGTTAGGTTTAAGTGGCAGTCGCCCATTGTGATAACACAGGAACAGAAGATGAAAGATGTGTTCTAGTTCCTACCATTGAACCATCCAAATTACTTAAGAAAGTCCAAAACTTGCTAATGTTCACATCCGCTAAATCGAATTGGTTCTCATTTCTTTGAGAAATGACTGCTAGTGCGGAATACACACACAGAAGTTGTTCTATAGTCTCTTCTTCTTCGATGTCCCCACAGCTTCTGCAAAAGTCATTGCTGGAAACCTTCAGTCTTTCAGCATGTTTTCCGATTAGACAGTGACCTGTCATGACGGGCACAATGAGTCGTCTCTTCTAGCCAATTACCACAAAGCGGTACTCCTCTTCAAGTCGAGATTAGGCCACATAGTTTTGGCATGCTCACAGCCCCCTCTTGGTCCGGGGCTAACTCTTTGGATAATTTCGAATATGACGTTTGTAAGTTCGTCCACTGTATATTGTGATACTCGATCAACAGCTCAGACATCACGAATATTGATTTTTTGTATCAGTCGACGGTTCTTCTTTCTTCGTATCAGTCATTGCTTCGTCCTTTAGAGCGGCTGAGATTCTATCATAGCTTCAACCGAGGTTTGGAATTTCGAGCAACCCCTTGGCAGCCGATTGGAGGCCACCATAGCGCAGAGGTTAGCATGTCCGCCTATGACGCTGAACGCCTGGGTTCGAATCCTGGCGAGACCATCAGAAAAAAATATCAGCAGTGGTTTTCCCCTCCTAATGTTGCCAACATTTGTGAGGTATTATGCCGTATAAAACTTCTCTCCAAAGAGGTGTCGCACTGCGGCACGCCGTTCGGACTCGGCTATAAAAAGGAGGCCCCTTATCATTTAGCTTAAACTTGAATCGGATTGCACTCATTGATAAGTGAGAATTTTGACCCTTTTCCTTAGTGGAGTGTTCATGGGCAAAATTTGCAATTTGCCTTGGCAGCCGGTTCTATGTATCGGATCTGCCTGGTCAATTATAGCATTCTTTCTTTCAAAGGCAATAATGCCAAAGATTCTCATCTATTGCCAAAGTTTTTTTTTCTAGAATAAGAAGTTATGGTATGGTATGTCACATTCCCACTATGTCATACCTTGCCATACCATAATATCTAGTTAAGGCTTAAGTGACAGTCTGCAATTGGGTTTATTTAGACATTTTATGCCATTTGACTGGGTCTAAGTTGGACCAAAACAACAACAAAAACCGCAGTAAGTTCATCCGGTTCAAGTCTCAGGTACCCACCATTATGTATTATGCTAAAAATTTACGCTTATTAGCTAAGTTGTTATCTGAGATATCTGGGGGGCTTAAAAAGTCATATCGGTGATAGGTTTATGTCGGGGTAAATCTAATTCTTGGTCAACCTGGGAGTCATTTAATGTCTTGGGTTGCCCAAAAAGTAATTGCGGATTTTTCATATAGTCGGCGTTGACAAATTTTTTCACAGCTTGTGACTCTGTAATTTCATTCTTTCTTCTGTCAGTTATCAGCTGCTAATTTTAGCTTGCTTTAGAAAAAAATGTAAAAAAAGTATATTTGATAAAAGTTCATTCTAAGTTTTATTTAAAATGCATTTACTTTCTTTTAAAAAATCCGCAATTACTTTTTGGGCAACCCAATAGTTTCCAGAGGACATACATGTCGCATTTAAACCATGATTCTTGAAAATTGAGGCATCTATGGTCCCAAGGGGTATTAGGCGTGGGATCGAACGGGCATGACTATTTTACCCATGTCCCATTGGTTAGCTGCATTTTATTTCATTTCTCCAAAAGTGCACTACACCCCATACTCAATCATTGTTGTAGCAACAATCACCCACTGCAGCAGTAGTTCAAATATTTCGCTTTTTGGTAAGTATAACTATTTGTATTGGCAACAAAGTTTATTGCATTGTTTGCCTCCCCCCTTCACACATTCACCCACCTTTCGCCATGGGTCCAGGCAACGAGACAGAAATTAAGAACTCTGCAGTATTTTTGGGAAATGTTTGCCATATTTTGCGATTGCATGTTATCCCAATGGCTGTATAGAGGGATGGGGGACCCAGCATTGTCCCTCGGTTATGCACGACATATAAAAAGTCAAATGTTTTAGTTTTTTTGTTGTTTCTCTACTTTGCCTCTAACTTATGGCCGATGGTCAAATATGAAGTGCTGAACAGGAGAAGAATAGAAAAATAGATGAATGAGTTTAATGTTGGAAGAGTACAGAAAACCCGACACCAAGAGTTTAATGGGTATGAGCCATCTCCAACAAATTCTGATGTATTTTATGCATTTATAGTTTTTGTGCAATTTTCGCAAATACATATTCTAGTTGTTTGTAGAAAAGGAGAGCAAAAACCCCACACATAAAAACTCATATAGACAAAAGTTCCATGTATATGTCCAACACAATTGCTGGAAGGTGCTTTTTCATAAATGCATAGTCATGTATTTGAGGCTTGATATTTAAAGTTGAGCTAGGTATGTGTGTGTGAGTGTGTGTGTGTGAGGTTTGCCAGCCAAAGAGGTGGGATTATTTGTAGTTTTAGCTTTTTGCTCTGGCTCGTTTGCATTTGTGTTAGTTGCTTTCTTCCTCGCCATTTTTTGTGATTTCCTGTGTTACAAAAGTCAACTTCCGTTTTTCATGCTGGATGTGTGAGGTGTTTACCCCTCTGGCTCCTACCATTTGTTTGTATTTGCATTTTGCTGGTTTGAAGCGAACACAAGAAACAGAAAAAAATTGAAATAAAAAAAAACAACTTGTTTGAGTTATTTGTTAAAGCATTTTTCTGTTTTTTCTTCGATTTGTTGCTAACATGCCTGTGCTAACAACCACGGGACGAATGTTTCCCAGCAAAAACTAGCCTGATTAACCGACAGACTGTCTATGCTAACACTCTGGGTTGTTGGTTAGCTTGATGGTAGGTAAAAGGATCACATTAGTCCTTATAACTATTGCGAATATATGGTTATTTTCAATATAATTTCGAAAGAAGGAAATGCAAAAATGTGGGAAAAGTGAAATTTTCAACTTATAAAAGGTGGTTTTGTTATAGGAAGGTAGACGAAAAAAAATGGATTTTTTGGGGATGACTTTTCCCGATTTAAAATAACCAAAGAACCCTAATCTGAATCGATTAAGATGAAAATTTGAATTCAAAGTTCTATCATGGCTGCTAACAACTATGATGCAAATTTGAATGACAAGTTCCATCATGGCTGCTAACAACTATAAAAGTTTTAGTTTTGGTTTGGTTAAAGCGGCAGTCTGTAGCAGTCTCACTACGACAATATTTAGTCGTTTGTGATACCACAGTGGGGACAGACATCTGGTGAGAATCCAGACCTGTAGACCAGGTGTCGACCTGCACAGGCAACGGTCTTACCCTGAGTTTCGAAGGCAGTAAATCCCTTCCCAGGATTTATTTTTCGGTTACTTTTATGGCACAGACATCTGCACAGGAAGATCGTACACTCGTTTGGCAGTCTCACTGACATGCCAAAGTCGAGTGTCTCGAAGTAGACCCACAACCACCAACTGAATCCCGAGGACTCATTCTCAATCCGTCGCCCACTCCTCCCTTCCGGGAAAGCGAATCCTGATCATACTTTCTCGAAACGGTGCCAGATTGTCTGAGTCCTTGTTCAGTCTACTCTCAGCTACTAATTCATCAGTGGAGACAGAGAGGTTTTTTTCTTCTTCAAACATAGCAAACATAGTCTCTTTTTCTTTCAAAGAAGCGACTTACTCACCTAAGACGCTTCACAACTATTGTAAGAATAGGAGCCCAGCTCTCATTAATAATGCGAGAGACACTCCGAAAAAGGTCTCAGGACAAACCAGTTGGCTACCTCAAACCTGTTACCCACCCCAAGTGCATCCATGAAAAACCACCGGTTCATCACCAACTAACCTTTAAATGATGTCTAGGAACCTGTGGCCCTATGCGTCCAGGCACATATGACCGCATCTAGAATCTCATTGAATCGCTTGGAGAAACCTTCCCGACTTGTCTATGTACTTGCGGAGACCTTATAAAGACACGTTTGAAGAACACCCAGATATGAGAAAGCCCGCTTCTCCAAGGTAAAAATGCACATGTCCATGAACATTCCATTAAAATATAGGTGCATACTTCTCACATATCAATGAGTGCTGTTCGATTCAATTTTAAGCTCAATGATAAAGGACCTCCTTTTTATAGCCTAGTCCAAACGGCGTGCCGCAGAGCGACACCTCTTTGGGGAGACGTTTTTACATGACAAAGTTTCTCACAAATCTCCCCTTGATTCGGGGTAGAAAGTTTGGGTATCCCACCTGTTACAGATAAATCCGTTGACAAGGTTAGATAAGGAAAGAGTGGCAGTCCTGACTTACACAATTTTAGTCCATTGTGATACCACAGTAGCGACAGACAAAGGCCTTTGGTTGTAGTCGACCCCGACTCTCGCTCTGGTAATCCGAGCACGCAATCAATTGAGCTACCGGGTCGCCCATCCGTTGACAAAGTGAAATCAAAAAGTGAATCACTAATCTATAGACTGTGGTATGCTCTTGCGCCGCCTTCAAGTATAAGGCCGTGTCCCTTGACGTGCAACTACGCAAACAGGACCGCGTGAAGTATGGCCGGGCGCCTCCTTTTAGAAGCATTTTGACTCAGAGACCTCATTTTGACTTAGAGACGTTTAAAAGATTCCAAAATCAAAGTAACCCGTACCCTGAGTTTTGATGGCAGTAAATCCCTTCCCAGGATTTATTTTTCGGTTACTTTTATGGCACAGACATCTGCCTGGAAGATCGTACACTCGTTTGGCAGTCTCACTCACTGACATGCCAAAGTCGAGTGTCTCGAACTGAACTCAACTGAATCCCGAGGATTCAATCCGTCACCCATTCCTCCCTTCCGAGAAAGCGAATCCTGATCATACTTTCTCGAAACGGTCTTGGAGCCAGATTGTCTGAGTCCTTGTTCAGTCTATTCTCAGCTACGAATTCGTCTACTAACTCCATGTTGGAGCTGTCAGTGGAGACAGAGAGGTCTTATCTTCTTCACACATAGTCTCTTTTCTTTCAGAGAGTTTCGAAGGCAGTAAATCCCTTCCCAGAATTTATTTTTCGGTTACTTTTATGGCACACACATCTGCCTGGAAGATCGTACACTCGTTTGTCAGTCTCACTCACTGAAATGCCAAAGTCGAGTGTCTCGAAGTAGACCCACAACCACCAACTGAATTCCGAGGACTCATCCTCCTTAATCCGTCACCCACTCCTCCCTTCCGAAAAAGCGAATCCTGATCATGCTTTCTCGAAATGGTCTTGGTGCCAGATTGTCTGAGTCCTTGTTCAGTCTACTCTCAGCGACTAAATCGTTTACTAAATCCATGTTGGAGCTGTCAGTGGAGACTGAGAGGTTTTATCTTCTTCAAACATAGTCTCTTTTCTTTCAGAGAATCCACTTACTATTAATTCACTCATATCAATGAGTCCAATCAGAATAAAATTTAAGTTCAATGATAAGGGGATTCCTTTTTGATGCCAAGTTTGAACGGTGTGCCCCTTAGCGACATCGCTGGGTAAAGAAGTGTAAAACATGACAGAATACCTCACAAAGGTAGCCGCTGAAAAATTTTCTGATATTCACGCCGGGAACATCGACTCAAAGATTACATCTCGATTGAGTATCGGTGTCAGAGACCTGAATGGAACTATAATCAACCCCTACTTCTTCAGCATGCCAAGCTCTCTCAGCCTATATTACGTGTCACCTAATGCTGCACTTTTAACCCTGCCTCGTTAATATGCTTTGACATTCTATGGTATGCTGGAAACACTTTTAATTTAGGAACATAGTATATTGAAATAAATGCATAGTCTCTTCTTCTTCGTTTTGTTTTATACATGCTCGCTACTTCCCTCTCTAAATGCACCCTCAACATCAGCAGACGATGGACTGTCCACTTTTGTCGTGCAATCCTTTTTCTGATGGCTGGTAATTCAAATCTTCCTGGCTCACTGACAATCATACAGCTCTTGTCATGTCCAGCACAATGTATGCAACAAGAAAGAACAATCGACCTAAACCTACTCGAGTTAGTACTCTTGTTAGTGCTAGTGCACACACTCCCTGCCGCCGCCACCATCGTCATCACCATGGCAAAGTATTTGTTTTTATACAAAAACTGGATATGCAGCAAAATTCTGCATGGCGAAGATAGTTTGTGGCAAAAGAGCAAAAAAAAGGAAGAAGAAAAAATGCTTTTCTATTTTATGCAATGGCTTTTAACTTCATGGCATATATGAAACGGAGGTCCTTTGGTTTGGTGTATATGAAAGTAGATGCGTGTGTGTGTGTGTGTGTGTAGAGGGGATATTGTGCATATGTTGCATACAAAAGCATACAAAGTTATGCTGCTGCAGTCTTTGGTGACCACTGTTTGAGGGGAGTACAAGCAAACACTCTGTTAGGCCCCCCAGTAGTTTCTCCACTTGCTCAATGCCCAAGCCTTCACATATGTGTGCCTTGCACATGTGTGTGCAGGTTCCTATGCCATGATTAGTTCTTCTCTCTATGGTCATAGACATAGACTACATAGACATTTATTTATCGATATATATATGCATTTATACCTACATTTATATGTTATTATATTATTTTAGTCCTGTGCTGGGTTTCATGTCCTTCTTTTTCTTGTAGTGTGCTGTTTTGGGCTATGTTCATGGTCGGTTGCTTTGGCTTATCTATTTTGCTGTGTTGCTTGCTTTTTACTGCATTATATTGGGCGTGTTTGCAATTTCAGCTCTCAAACCAGAAGAAAAATAAAAAATTGCAGTTGCACAATAAAAGAATTTTATCCCCATCACTGTTGAGTTTTTAGTTCCATTGCAAAAACTTTTTGCATAGCGGATATTTTTAATTCCTCTACCCATCATTTTTTTTTGCTGGTGGGGGGCTTAGTCCTGTCACTTCTTTCTTTAGTTGTGCAATGCCAAAACTATAACCCAGTAGAATGGACATTGCAATAGAGCTGAGACAGGGGCAGGATGTAGAGGTGGAACATACTGCATCAAGTTTGGGCTGTCGAAGTCTCTGATATGGTGGCATGGACACCTAAAAGAGAGCATTGCATTTTCATGGATGTATATAACCTATAGAGAAATATTGTGTCAATTGTACAAATAAAATAAAAGAATTAAAGTACAGCCCGGAGAGGAAGGGGAACTTTCATGTCAATAATAATTTATTTATATTGTATATGATGTATAAGAGTTTTGGTATAACTGTACCAGGACGAATATGAAAAGGAGTAACTGGGAATCAGTTGCATTGCTATAACCTAAAATAGTCTAGCACTACTAGCAGTGTGAAATATATATCCAAAGTTCTGATTATGGGCCTTTTCTGCTAGGAATAAAGTTGAGCCTATGCAAATATCTCTAATATAGTTAGTAATACAGGGTAGCTGACACGGAGAAGCTACATGCTTTTGTGTTGTTATTGATCACCAGCCTCCAAAAGCATTTTCTTCTGGGTTTATTTGAAAAAAAATGTTATTGGTGATGGATTTCAAGCGTAATAGTCTGATTGCGCTATGTTTGATTGGAAAATCACAAGCGCCTGTTGTTGGCGAACTCAAATATCTCAATATGAACAAAATGTTTGTGTAGCGCACCATGAGTCGTTATAGTGATAATGAGATGACTCGAATTAAATGCCATTTCAAGCGATGGTATGGGCAGCTGTGACCATCGATGGCCGCTCTCCAATCGGGCACTTCATTTCGTCCCCACAGTGGCTGTCCAAGCCGTATCGTTATTAGAGAGCAAGTAAGAACTAAACAAATGCTAAGTTCACCTTGGCCGAATCTTGGGGTAACCATTAACATGGATTTTGGTAAAAATTTAACTTTAACCCAGTTTGTATTTGTATAAGCTTCTAACAATAAAGTATCGCATTGATTAAGACTTCTATGGTCTCAAGAAGCCATATCGAGGGGTATCGGTTTTTAAGGGGCCTATATCTTATTATGAACCTAGAGGATTAGAATTCGTTGTTAGTATTGGAGGACACAAGTGTACTTCACGTACCAAATTTCAGCCAAATCGGATGAAAATTGGGGCTTCTAGGAGTTTAAGAAATCAAATCCAATGATCGGTTTATATGGGGGCTATGTAAATTTATATACCGTTTCGGATGATAAGCAAATATGTTGGAAGCAAAAACATAAGTCATTGTGTCCAATTTCTGCCATATCAAATGATAATTGAGGGTTCTAGAGGCTGAAAAATTCGAAACCGAGGATCGGTTTACGTAGGGGCTATATGAGTTTATATACCTATTCGGATCATACTTGACGCTGGTGTTGGAAGCCATGACACAAGCCATTGTGCCAAATTTCAACGAAATCTAATGGAAATTTAGGCTTCTAAGGGCTCAAAAACTCATATCCGGGAATCAGCATATGTGGGGGCTGTATCCGTTTATATACCGATTCGAATCATACTAGGCACAGGTGTTGGAACCCAAAGCATAAGTCATTGTGTCAAATTTTAGCCAAATCAAATGACAATTGAGGGCTCTAGAGGGTCAAAAAGTCAAAACCGGGGATCGATTTACATAGGGCCTATATCAGTTTATATACCGATTCGGATCATACTTGGCACAAATGTTGGAAGCCATAACATAAGTCCTTGTGTCAAATTCATCCATATCAAACGAAAATTAAGGCTTCTAATTGCTCAAAAACTCATATCCGGGAATCGGTATATGTGGGAGCTGTATCCGTTTATATG
Source organism: Stomoxys calcitrans (assembly GCF_963082655.1). NCBI lineage: Eukaryota > Metazoa > Arthropoda > Insecta > Diptera > Muscidae > Stomoxys > Stomoxys calcitrans. The sequence goes on along the minus strand of NC_081554.1, from coordinate 76,960,763 downwards.
CCAATTCGAATCATACTTCGCACGTTCCTTAATATGAACGTAAATATTTTACAATAAAGGGAATGTTTCCTTCAAAAGTTGGAAAATTTATCATCTTTAAATTAAGTTTGGTAATCTTTGGCTCTAATCTTTAAAAATTATGATACCTATGGGTTCGAATCCTGCCGAGAAAATCAGAAAATTTTGTTTATCTCTTCCTAATGCTGGCTACATTTTTGAGGTACTATGCCATGCATAGAAGCCATGTGAAATCTTTTCCCCAACGAGGTGTGGGCTATAAAATGGCGGTCTGTTATCATTGAGCTTCAACTTGAATCGAAAAGCTCTTATTGATATGTTAGAAGTTTGCCCCTGCTCCTTACAGCATGTCTCTGGTCAAATTTTTAAAATTTGTCGAACAATTGCCATGGTATCGAATGGATTCTGAGATTTCGATTCAAGGAAAAAATGTTTGAATTGGTAACACTTCGTGTAAGTTACCCTGTACTGTCTTGTCTCCTTTCTTGTGTACGGAGCGGAATATGCAGAGGTTCCAATCATCGGAACTGCAATCGTTTAGACACATCGAAAGATGAGCATATGCCTCATCAGTCTCTTGCCTCTGGTCTTAAATAAGCCAGTTGGTATTCCATCCGCTCCTACTGGTAATTCATTGTCTGTAGCCGGAATAATTTAGGTCAGAGTGGCTGACTTTTAAACAGACTCGCATAGACAATTTAAGTACATTAGGAACCACAGTAGAGACAAACCAAAGCTTCGGGTGAAAATCGGACCCACGACCAGCTGGTAAATTATCGATGGCACTATCGATATCTAATTTATTAACTGAATATCGATTGATATTTTCCCGATAGATACTATCGCAAAACTTCAATTTTTTTGCAAAATTAAACAAAAATAAGCAATCCGACATCGAATGCAATCTTGAAGATACATTGCACCTATAGAGGGCGCAATTTTCATCCGATTAGGTTAACATTTTGTACAATGATTTCTCTCATGACTTCCAACTTACTTTATAAATCTTGGTTTTATTCGGGCTGGCATTGATATTGCTTCTATATAAATCGGTCACCCGATTTTTACTTCTCATTTTCGTTTGAAATAAAGGTGATGGGAAATTAACGGTAGTATCGATACTATTGATATTTCTTATTAAAACTATCGAAAATATCGAATGTTGCGATTATCGATAGTTTGCCAGCTCTACCCACGACCCCCTTAATAAAATGGCGGTCTGTTATCATTGATGTTAATCCGAGCACTGACAGCACTGTTCTTTCAGTATCCTATGAACACACTCGGTATATGACACCAGATGTGCCTGTACCAAAGTCATGTTAAATCTTTGGAAGTATTTCGACTATTCACTCTGACTCTTGAACACCTCGATTCGCTCAAACTCAGGTCATTTAATTTCATTTTGCAGAACAGATATTTTTCTCTCTCCTTTTCTTTTTATACCTCTCATGGCTAGTGACTGCAGACTTGATCTGTTGATCCACCTTGTCATTCCGAATATCATTAACAATCAGTATTAAAGAAAGTACCGGAGGCCATCGCAGCGCAGAGACAAGCATGTCCGCTTATGACGCTGAACGCCTGGGTACGAATCCTGGTGAATACACCAGAAAGTATTTTCATTTTCACCTAATGCTGTCAACATTTGTGGGGTGTCGTCAAAATTTTGCCCCTGTTTCGTAATGGAATGTTTATGGGCAAATTGGCATATTTACATTTACCCTCGAAGCCCATAATTGTCCGAGTCTGCAATTGTAGTTATTCTGTATATCTGCAAGGCATAACACTTTCCGCAACCTGAGAACGCTACCGGTATATCTCAGCTGAGCTTCCCCTGACTACGATGAACACCATACAAATAGGAGCTCTAAGTTTCAAACTGTGTGGTGTTCGTAGTTCTACCATGCCGGCCACGGAATACTGAATGAACCCTTCCGTAATAGGTTTAAAGGCTATAATCTTCCGTAGCCTAGAGCCCTTAAATGTATCTTTACAGAATGAAATCTTTTATGGTTTATTCTATAGTTCACAGAGGAAGTCACCGTAGCGCAGAGGTTAGCATGCCCGCCTATGGCGCTGAATGCCTGGGTTCGAATCCTGATGAGATCATCAGAAACATTTTTCATCGATGGTTTTTCCCTCCTAATGCTGGCAACATTTGTGAGGTACTATGCCATGTAAAAACATATCTTCAAAGAGGTGTCGCACTGCGGCACGCTCTACGGACTCGGCTGTAAAAAGGAGGCCCCTTATCATTGAGCTTAAATTTGAATCGGACTGCACTCATTGAATGTGAGAAGTTTGCCCCTATTACTTCGTGGAATGTTCATGGGCAAAATTTGCAATTTGCATATATCACTGTCCCTTGGTATGTTCCTAGAACAGCGAGTCGTTAAGGACATTTGTGAGGCCGTTCGTGTTCAATTTCTACCTTCTTTTCAGGTCTTCAAGTGCTAACACTGTTGATGTTTAGCGAAAAGGCCACTTCTCAACTATTTTCCGAGTATTTTCACCAAAGCTAAAATCTGGGCTAAAGGTCGGTCTATTTTCTTCATCATTAATTGCCAGATTGCAATCTACGATATGCACATATATTCTGTAAATAGTTCACACCTTTAGAAACATCTGGTTGTTGTTGTTGTAGCCATGTGAAGGTGGCGATCCTCGTCGTCCAAACGACCAATCGCCGCGGAAACATGGTGGCCATTGGTTATTTAAAGGTGCCAATAACTCGCCTTGTCATATTGAGCATCATTGGCACTCAGTATTTTTGCAAGAGCCGGTGCCGCTCGGGCTCTCACTGAGACTCTCCCCTCGATTCTGCTGAGTGTCCGCGACTGCCGTTGCAGCTACTCCGTATGGAGCATTCCGCTATCCACAACTTATGGACGCACCTGGCAGCTCGAAGCTAAGTTTTACGTAACATCAATGAAAATCACACAGATCGGACCTCAGTGTTCCAGCCCGTGCCGGTGGTGTGCATTAGCACAATGTTCATCTTCCCTCTTAGCACAATGTTCATCTTCCCTGCAAAAGCGCCTTCCACCAGCAGCTTTAGTTTAGCAGGTGGCATCTTTGAATCGCGTGCCATATAGAGGAATCACTGCTAAGACTTCTCATATTATCACAACTTGTGTATTTCTGTGATTATCACAGGATGCTATCACTCAAGGCTAAATAATCTCTTCATTGGACTATAATTGAAATCATTTTGAAACAGTTTCTGCAATCTCTTGTACTCATAGTCACCATTTTACTTCATCGAACAGATAAATCAAAACGCATCCACATTAATTCCATTGGGAAAATACACCCTGAATCATCAATAGAAGAGTTTCGTTTTCAATAGATCGAAAACTTTTCATAAATTGAGTTTTTTGCACTTTCATAAACTTTATTGCTGTTGATGCTAATTTCCGAACGAGCTTGCCAGAAAGATGATGGCAATGATGTTATTCTCTTCATCAGAATTTAGCTTAGTTGGGGGTTTTTTGTGTTCTTCCTTTGCCGCCTCCACTCCCAAGGCAAGGTGGGAGTAGGAGGCTTTTGTGAAAATTAACTTTGATCCAACAAGCGAGAAAAATAACTTCTTTCAGGCATGAAAACTGGAGCCCACCCACCAACGAACCACCGGTAGTAGCAACAACAATAAATGCTGTTAACTTTTTTAATTGCAATCTCTTGGAAATAAAGTAGAAAATATTTCAAGTGCATGCAGCAGCAGCCAAAGGAAAGACCAACAAACAAATATAAAAAATAACCAGGAAAATCACAATATTGCAAAAGGGAGTCCAAACCTATGATAAAATGTTTTTAAAACAAAATAAAACCCAGGCAACCGAAAAGATCCTTTAGACGTTTCAAAACGAAACGTAATGTAACTGCAGGATTTTTTTTTTGCCCGTTCGTTTCACAGGCCAACACAACACAAACTTTAAATAGAAAATGCAAGCAAATTACCAACACTCTGAGTAACACATGGGGGCTTGTGCCGCTTGGATGTAGAAAGGGGAGGGTAACTTCCCCCACTCAATCTTTCACAAGCACCAGACCAGACCCGCACAGCACAGCCTTTGAACCTTTTTGTGCAGTCTGCCATAGCCTTGCCGCCGTCTCACTGTTCCACAAGATGACAGAGTTACGATAACAACATTTTCAATGCAGCCCCCTACCCCAAGCATTGAGAGAAAATACGGGAAATGGGAAAATATGTGACCAAAGGCAAAGAAGGAAGCTGTGTGTGTATACTGCTGCTGCTGCAAGTAGTACATGTTTGGGTGGTTGTTTTTCTACCCGAGAATCCTGTTGCAGGGTGGGAGGGTGATTTGACAATTCTTCCTGATGCAGTACCAATGCACGATACGTTACTCACTCACAGCAATGTGGCAATGGTTGTTGTTGTAATGGTGTAATGGTGATGGTGGTTGAAGCTGCTCTTGTTGCCACTGCAAAAGTATGATAAATTTTTGTTAAAACGCTAGGCTGACATCGTTAGCTCTTGTCTGCTTGGTTGGCATAGACCAAAACTTGAATTCACTTCATGTGAGTCAACAAAGCAAAGCAAAACGAAAGGAAAAACCAAAAACACAACAAAACAAGCTTTGAAAATTTTCCCTATTTCCCTGCAATGCAAGGGAGTTTTTCACAACTTTTCCGCACCCTTAAATCATTCGGGGATAACAGCATACAAGTAAGCTTACACATACACACTCATACAGACACAAAATTAAAAACACACATTGCTCTAAGAGGGAGAAGTACAAGGCCTAGGCATAAGGAAAAACAATGCATATGACCAATATCGGAAGAATAAAAGTTTAAAATTTGAATTTTGCTATTCCTTGTGGGTTATGAAATATGGAAAAAGTTAAATTTTTAAGAATGTTCTGTTTTGGGGAGCTTATCTAAATTCTAAGCTAGATGACAATACAATCTAGGGAAATGGCCATAAGCAAATCAAGGGAAAACAAGGATGAAAGTTTTATAAGCAACTCGGCGCCCCGGTAGCCGAGTTGGTGGAGTGTTTCTATTGCTAGTGCAGGGGTGAGGGTTCGATTCCCGCCAGAAGTCTTGGTCTGTCGCTACTGGGGTATCAAAATTGTCTAAGTGAGTCTGTACAGGACTACCTTACCTAACCTAATGGAAGGAAATCATTCCTTATGCCAATATGTGGCGCCCAATCCAGGGAATTGGCCATAAGCAAATCAATCTAAAACAAGGATGAAAGTCTTATAAGCAACTCGGTGTCCCGGTAGCCGAGTTTTTGGATTACAAGTGCAGTGGGTGGGGGTTCGATTCCCGCCAGAAGCCTTGGTCTGTCGCTACTGGGATATCAAAATTGTCTAAGTAAGTCTGTACAGGACTACCTAACCTAATCTAACAGAGAAGGAAATCTTTCCTTATGCCAATATGTGGCGCTCTGTGACAATTTTGAACAAAATTCGACGGAGATTTCTGTTTGTAAACGAAATCCAAGGTTTTTTAAATATCTGTTCTTATGATGTGTTTATTTTTCATCTGAGGATATATAGAGGATACCACACACAAATGATCGTGAGAATAATTTCGACCTTTAGCAAAACTTTAAAAAAAAATCTTTCTATGTGGGATTTCTATTGGGATTTGAACCTTGGTTTCCGATATCCTGAAAAACTTTACAATTTTAGAGAACTGCCCTTCAGTTTGAAACTTAAAGACAGGGTTTCTCTCTATTTATCCGATATTTGTTCAAGAGGTAGGGAGATGAACATGTTTTATAATCGCAATATTGTTTTTCCAACATTACGTAATTTTCTAGAATTTTTGTAAATTTTAGATTTTTTTTTTAATTTTTTAAAAATTTTTTTTTTTAATTTTTTCCTATGGTTTTCAAATCCAAATCTTATATTTTTCCACTGCTTACCCTTACCAATACATATACATACACATGCATACTTGTATGTGTATGTCTACCGATTTTTGTGAATATGTGACAACTTTTGGTTTCCCCTTTGGTTCTACTGCATCCGTTGGGAGATTTTCCTTATTTTCCTTCCATCCACCAGTGTACGTTTTTTTTGCGAGAACTCTCCCTTTTTGTTGCAGTACTTGTTTTGTACTTCTTTTTCTCTTTCTTTCCTTTCCTTTGTACCCAAAAATTGGTATTTTCATTTCAATGCAACTGAAATAAGTGACATAACTGTCACATGTATTGCTGCTGCCTGTGTTTGGGTTTTGGTTGCCAACCAACAAGCAGAGAAGGTAAGAAAAAATTTTTTGAAAAATACTTTTGAAGGTGTTAAAGATGGATTCATTCTCATCGTCAGTCTTAGTAAGAGACTTAAATGAACGAAGGAAACTCCAAAATCCGGTTATCGAATAAACATTAGCTCATATGCAAAGACCGAGATATTCTAACTAGAATTTAGTAGGTAACTAAAGGGTGATTTTTTAGCTATTATCTTTTTGGCAACATTGCTTTAAATAGCTCATGCAAGTTTCGTGTTTTGTTTTGTTTCGCTGTCAAACATTTTCAGTTTGGTCTATAATTTTGCCATGAATTGTCTTATAAACGAACAATGATTGAAAATTACTGAATTTTTTTATCAAAATGCATGCTCGTCTAAGAAAGTTTATCGCGGCCATTTTTCATTTCATTTCGAAACTCATTTCATTCATTGGGTACATAATTAAGGAGAATTGTCGATTTTGGAGTGAAGTACAGCCAAAAGCATTGCAAGATCTACCAATGCATCCAGGAGCAGTAACAGTTTGGTGCGGTTTATGGGCTGATGGCATCATTGGACCGTACATCTTCAAAATATTTTCAGCGGTTTTTATCGCCGCCTACTGCTGGCGACATAGGTGTGGTACTATGCCATGTAAAAACTTTTCACCAAAGGGTAACGCATTGGGGCACGCCGTTCGGACTAGGCTATAAAAATTTGGTCCCTTATTATTAAGCTTAAACTTTTATAATTGACATGTGAGAATTTTGCCCCTGTTCCTTAATGGAGTGCTCATGGACAAATTTCCACTTGCAAGACACTTCTGTTCCTCCCTGGGGTTTCGTGAGTAAGGTATTTGGTGCCCCAGTAAGCATTTTATCCAATCTAGAATCTCAATGTGGAGGAGGAGGACTTTCTAAATCGGTAGCTATTTTTATACCCTCCACCATAGGATGGGGGTATACTAATTTCGTCATTCTGTTTGTAACACCTCGAAATATGCGTCTGAGACCCCATAAAATATATATATTCATGATCGTCATGTCATTTTAAGTCGATCTAGTCATGTCCGTCCGTCTGTCTGTCCGTCCGTCCGTCTGTCTGTCTGTCCGTCCGTCCGTCTGTTCTTCCGTCCGTCGGTCTGTCTGTCGAAAGCACTCTAACTTTCGAAGAAGTAAAGCTAGTCGCTTGAAATTTTGCACAAATAATTTTTATTAGTGTAGGTCGGTTGGGATTTTAAATGGGTCAAATCGGTCCATATTTTGATATAGCTGCCATATAAACCGATTTTGGGTCTTGACTTCTTGAGCCTCTAGAGGCCGCAATTCTTATCCGATTAGAATGAAATTTTGCAAGTAGTGTTTTGGTATCAATTCCAACAACTGCGCTAAGCATGGTTCCAATCGGTCCATGTTTTGATATAGCTGCCATATAAAGCGATCTTGGGTCTTGACTTCTTGAGCCTCTAGAGGGCACAATTCTCATCCGATTTGACTGAAATTTTGCATGACGTGTTTTGGTATCACTTCCAACTACTGCGCTACGCATGGTTCAAATCGGACCATGTTTTGATATAGCTGCCATATAAACCAATCTTGGGTCTTGACTTCTTGAGCCTCTAGAGGGCACAATTCTCATCCGATTTGACTGAAATTTTGCATGACGTGTTTTGGTATCACTTCCAACTACTGTGCTAAGTATGGTTCAAATCGGTTCATAATCTGCTATAGCTACCGATCTTGGATCTTGATTTCTTGAGCCTCTAGAGGGCGCAATTCTTATTCGATTTAACTGAAATTTTGCACGTGGTGTTTTGGTATCACTTCCAACAACTGTGCTAAGCATGGTTCCAATCGGTCCATGTTTTCATATAGCTGCCATATAAAGCGATCTTGGGTCTTGACTTCTTGAGCCTCTAGAAAGTACAATTCTCGTCCGATTTGACTGAAATTTTGCACGAAGTGTTTTATTATAACTTCCAACTACTGTGCTAAGTATGGTTCAAATCGGTTCATAATCTGGTATAGCTGCCACATAAACCGATCTTGGGTCTTGATTTCTTGAGCCACTAGAGGGCATAATTCTCATCCGATTTGGCTGAAATTTTCCACGAAGTGTTGTACTATAACTTCCAACTACTGTTCTAAGTATGGTTCAAATCGGTTCATAATCTGATACAGCTTCCATATAAACTGATCTTGGGTCTTGACTTCTTGAGCCTCTAGAGGGTACAATCCTCGTCCGATTTGACTGAAATTTTGCACGAAGTGTTTTATTATAACTTCCAACAGCTGTGCTAAGTATGGTTCATATCGGTTCATAATCTGGTATAGCTGCCATATAAACCGATCTTGGGTCTTGACTTCTTGAGCCACTAGAGGGCGCAATTATCATCCGATTTGGCTGAAATTTTGCATGAGGTGTTTTGTTATGACTTCCAATAAATGTGCTAAGTATGGCGCTAATCGGTACATAATCTGATATAGCTGCCATTTAAACCGATCTGGGAACTTGACTTCGTGAGCTTCTAGAGGGCGCAATTGTCATCCAATTTGATAGAAATTTTGTACAACGGCTTCTCTCATGACCTCCAGCATACGTGTCTAATACGGTCTAAATCGATCAATAGCTTGATACAGCTCTCATATAAACCTATCTCCAGATTTTGCTTCTTCAGCGCCTACAAGGCGCAATTCTTATCCGAATGAACTGAAATATTACACAATGACTTCTACAATAATCAGCATTCATTTATGGTCCGAATCGGACTATAACTTGATATAGCTCCAATAGCATAACAGTTCTTTTTCAATATTCTTTGTTTGCCTAAAAAGAGACATAAAACTCGACAAATGCGATCCATGGTGGAGGGTACAAAAGATTCGGGCCGGCCGATCTTAGCGCGCCATTTCGTGTTTTTTATTATTGTAGCCTTATCCATATATTCCTAGTTATACTCTGGAATTTTGATTTTCAAAACATTTTTACCTTTATTTGTGCCCACCCGTTCCTCTAAAACCCAAAACATTTCAAAACAGGCGTCAAAGACTGACAAAAAAATGTTGGCATCAAAACTTGGTCTAACAAACGCCAACATCAACACACTTTATTACCTATAGCAGGCAACAACCACTAGTCCCCAGCCACCCAACGGCAAGAATGCAGCATTTTTAAAACTTGTTAGCAAGCACAACGAGTACGATATTAACGTCATTATCTCATCGTCATCGTCATCATTGTCTAGCTCAACGGGCTCATCGGCGTCATCATTGGTTTGCCGGCACAAAAGACCCATTCATATATTTATCCATTCACTCTCAAGCGCAGGACTTTTGCGCGCTGCATAGATCAAATCGACCCTTGCACCACTGCCATTGCAATACGAAAGACATCGATGGTATGGAGGGGTTATGGCGTCTCAGTCTAAGTAGTAGTGGTAGTGGTAGTGGTAGTGGTAGTGGTAGCAAAGCACGTGAATTCTTACAACTAAAAATTGAGCCTGGTCTGTGACGATAAAATGTCAAATAGTAAACTGTCCAAGGCATAAAAGGAGGCCGAAGGTTTACGGGGAGGCAAGCAAGACTGTCTGAAAAATATATTTAAAAGGCTATGCATTGCAGCAGTAGGTAGAAAACACTCTGCACTACGGTGGGACAAAATCGCCCCACAAATATTGCAGACTAAAAAAAAATGCGCCAAAGCAGACAGCCTCAACTAAAACAAGGCAGAGTCGGTTGAAATAAGGCCCCAGGATTAAACCTTTATTTTTATTGTAAACCTTGTTGACTTCGAATTGAGTACTGGGCCCGCATATCCTTGCCTGTGGTCCTGATTATTTTCTCTACAGTCCTATTTAGGATTGTATACAACAAGTACTTTTAAAGTTGGCGCACAACTTCGCCTTATACAGCACGCGACTGCAAATCAGAAAACACTGCAATACGTTTGGTGGCAGCCACATAGTACGTAGTCGCAGTGCACACAAAAAAACTTTCACTTTTTCATGTCTCTCTCACTCTCACACACACTCTCTCACTCTACCCCAAAAAAGGAGCAGGATGTCAGAAACATTGGGTGAATGGGCAGACAGGCAGGCAGGCATAACAGGATAACAGCTAGTCAAGAAAACAAACAAACTGCCTGGCCGGCTTGTGTGGTGGCTGCAAGCACAAAACTGGCAGACAAACAAATTGACAGACGGACAGACAGACGGGGTTTTATACCCGTACGACTACTTGTGTGCTGGCTGATATTCGCTTTTAACTACAAAAACAAACTTAAAGCCACCCCTTGCATTGTACAGGGCTGAACGCAGGAGGTTGCATTCAGAAAAATAACGAGAACTTTGGTTTCTTGGGGACATTAGTTTGGGAATGTTGCGCGATGGCATGTTTCATAGTGCACATGAAAGTCTATGGATACATAGGGCGTTTGTGCATGAATGGCATTCAGCAGCAAATAGCAACAACAAATAAATGTCCATTATCTTAAAGTTGTAACTTTTTAAGTATTTACTCTGAAAAAAAGGACTACCAAATGATGTATCACCCAGACATCGAATATATCGATGTTCTCATGTGATTTTAGTTTTTATACCCACGACTGACTAAGGTGGGGTGCGTCCAGAGAGGTCTCGGTCTGAGTCGGGTGGGTTTGGCTGGACAGTTAAACAGGTGACGTATGTCGTGGTCCCATGTCACAGCCGGGACACACATCCTGCACATTGGCATCAATCCTTGATCCGTAGGAATTGAAACAGCTGCATATGCAAAATCGTAATTGTGTCAGAACTACTCTGGTTTGCCGGGGAAGGTCAATTTCTTCAGATGCAATGGGTAGCGGTTGTTATCCAAGGACCACATTCAACCGGTAGCTATTGACCGCAACTGCTGTCGTGTCTACATGAATGTTGACTGCATGATCTAAACGTTTTCTCGCGCTGTAGGTTTGCACCTCTTGCTCTAGATCATGTAGATCCACCTTAAGGCTTCTGGGAGGTGGATTCCTATGCACCTGCTTGGATGGTCCCGGCGATAATAGTCCAGAAGAAGGAAAACGTAAAAACTGAGAAGACACCCCGTCGCAGTTCGCAGAACACAGTTCTGACGGATCTAAATAATATTCCACTGCGTGTCACAGAGTTGACAAGACCACACTGGCGCTGCATAACTTACCACAGACCGGTCAATTACTTTGTTTGTGGTAAGCAAGGTTTCTTTGCCAGCGCCCCAAGTGCTGGCGGCAAGTGACTTGAGGACCTTGTTTCTACTACTGAACTTATGGCAAATTGCGGTGGCATGAGGGAAAATGGGACACCAAGTATTTTGGGACACTTGATGGTCGGAATCGTTACTCCATCGGCCATCTTATTCAGATCCTTATGTAGTGAGCAATCTGATTAAAGATTTGATGGAAGATATCTTCAAATCTTCTACAAGGAAATGAGCGAAAATATCATTGAGGTAGACATTTAAGCCAATAATGAATGAGGGCCTAATGCCATGATCGTACAATCGTCCGCATATGATCTCATTCTGTCTAAATGGTGTGGAATGGAGGATAGGTAGAGGTTAAACAGTGCCGGAGATATCACTCCGTCTTGGGGAACTCCTTGTTTCACACCATAGAGTTTCGACTTCTTATCTCTCACGAATGACTGCCGATCACACAAATATTTCGGGACCTAGCGTTTCAGGCCTGGCTGAAGGGATGTGTTGGTGATGTTCTCAAATAGTTTGTCATGGCCGACCGTATCGAATGCTGTCGATAGATCCAGTGACACGGGGAGCGTCATATCACATGGCTTGGGTTGATTGAAGCCTCGCCAAATGTGTGCGGTGATGGCATGTAAAGCAGTTGTTGTGCTATGCCGTCTTCGAAATCCATGCTGATGCTCGGCGAAGGGAAATTCTCCAACGTGGTTCGGGAGGAGTAGTCCCTCAAGCGTTTTGGCTACTGGTGAGAGTAGGGAGATCCGATTCCCCCTTTCTTGGCTTCTTTCCAGGCTTCAGTAGCGGTATCACTTTGCCCATATTCCAGAGTGTTCAAAGACAGGTTGAGGACAGTTGCAAGGTACTCGACTACAGGTAGAAGCAGATTTTTCAGCATCTGTGTAGAGATTCCGTGGGGGCCCAACACCTGCTATGATATTCCTACCTCCATCCACGGTAAATTGTGATGACTCTCCATCGGCTCGGAGACCACGAGTACGACGAATGGCTCTCCCTCTACCCTTGTTACTCTCGGGATGCTTAATAAATTGGCGGTTGAACAGCCTAGTGCAACTCTTCGAATCAGTAACAGTTACGTCGCCAAAAGTGACTAAGGTCTTGTCATCCTTTCTTCCGGGGTTCACACTGGTTGTCTAAAACAGTTCCTATGTTGCATTGCTTCAAGTGTTCCAGCCACAAAATCCGCTTAGATTCGTTGACTACCCTGTTTAGGCCAAAAGTGACTGAGTTCCTGTCATCCCTTGTTCCGGGGATCACATAGATTGTCTAAGCCGGTACCTAAGTTACATTGCTTCAAATGTTCCAACCACAAAATCCGCTTATGTTTGTTGACTACCCTGTTTATTTCCCGATTCAGTTGCTGATTCTGAGGTATGTGGGGTCAGTGCTACGAATCCCATCACTCTCGTCTGCGAGAACCACTGCCTGCGCCGCGAAATTAGCCCGCTCTTGGGGTATTCGACCGGCTGGTATTAAGTGATCGGCTGCTGTGTTAATTATGTCTCGGAATTTCCTCTTAGCAACTAGCGATTTTGAGGGGGTTTAAGCTCACTGAATCGGCGATTGGTGTACTTTATCTCCGACTTAATTGACCTTCTTCTGATATATAAATGTCCGGTTGGGTCTTTAGTGAGTTGATATGACGGCTTGCCGGCATACGTCATTGCGACGATCAGGGAAGGTGGTGTCAGCTCACTGAAGCGGCGAATGATGTACTCTGAAACCGACCCAATCGGCCTTCTTCTGATTTATAAACGTCCAGCGCTCAGATGTTATGAGGTCGGGTGGTTTGACGATGGTGAGTATTTGGTCTGAGTAGGGAGTTGGTTTGATCTCGAAAAAATGATACGTCACTCAGTTGATCAGGGGATGCAATGGAGATGTCTGACGAGGACATCCTCATTCATCTTACAGACATTGGAGCCTTCAATCTGCTCTGCTCTACTAAAGCTATACCCCGCTGCTCGTTACCTAGGAGAGAATGCCACAAAAAGTGATGCGCAATAAAGTCTTCTAGAACCAGGCGATTATGGGCAGACAGAGGATCACTAATGGGGCGCCTCTAAACTTGGTCATAACTGCGACACAACTACCAACCGGTTGTTGTTGTTGTTGTTGCTGTTGTAGCAGTTTATTGTGTTCTATCTTTCGTCTGCTTGATTCTGTTGAGTGTCAAGACCCAGGAACTCTGTGACTAAGATGGGAGTGCGTCCACAGGGATCTGGATCTGAGTCGAGTGGGTCTGGCCGGGCAGTTAAACAGGTGACGTGTATAGTGCGGTCCCTGGTTACAATAGGGGCATACATCTTGCACGTCGACATCAATCCTAGCTGTAGGAATTGAGTCGTCTTCACCTGCCGGAACGTAATTGAGCCAGAACTACTCTGGTTTGCCGGGGGAGGTCGATTTCTTCTACCAACCGGTGGTATGTACATTATATAGCTCTATCTCGGATGTACTGAACATGAGTGCTATCCCTATAAGTTCCATGTATAGGGCACTAGCTTCAGGCGCAGGCAAGATGGATCTATACTACACGAAATACATGGTTTGGCCACCCTCTCTCCGTATGCCATCTTTACGTAGCACATTGTATACGTGATAATTGTGTAGGCTGCAGTTCTTGGTCAACTTCATCTCTTAGATCGCTCCAACCGATTTGTTCTTCCTAATCATAAAATCTACTATCTTGGCGACCTTGCCTCGGATGCCATTGTAATTCAATTGGAAAAAATATACACTGGCGCAGCAATATTGGGGCTGGCTTGTTGCTGTTGCTTATATTGGCGCACGGGAGAGGTCGGACGACGACGTTTATGACCCACTGCTGTCTATGTTGGCACAACACCTTGCAACATATTCACTTCCTTCTCCGCACGCTTCTGGTCCGTCCTGGGATTGAAGAGAAAACTGGAACCTGGTTATGTTCGATTTACATGAACCACCTCCATAATCGAACGGTGTCGGTGAGGTGTAACCGGTGCATGGAATGAATGGATTTCCGATCTTGTTCTGGCCTTAAATCACTACGGGTGATTAGAAAAAGCCAGCAAATATGTCCGGTTTGGGGTATGGGTCCTAAAAACTATGAATATCGAGCTCCACTGTCTTGAAGGCCCAAATTGTCTTGGTGAACAAATACGTCCTACTTGGGGGTTGTTATGGTGGTGAGACGTCCCCTAGATAGTTGGTTCCGAATGTTGATGTCAGATTCATGGTCTACTCCGGAATACCCTTCAGTGGAGCTCCATTTTTTTCATAGTCGGCAAACATGAACGGTTTGGGGGAAGGGGCGGCCACTCAGTGACTTGGCTTTGAAAATTTATATCAGATTCGTGTTCTACTCTATAATACCTCTTATTTTAGCCTCAAATTGCAATGGTCAGCAAATATTTCCTATTTGTGTGGTGTTATGGGGGTGGGGTAGCCCCATAGACTCTTTTCCCAAACATTTATATCAGATTCCTGCTTCATTTCCAAAGACCTTTCATTTGAGTCCCATATTGCTAAATTTGTCTTTTTTGGGGGATGTTCTCGGGGATAAGCGGCCCCACAAACACTTGGTCCCACATTTGGATATCAAATTCGTGTTCTACACTCAAATGCCTTTTATTATAGACCCATATTCCCATGGTCAGTAAATAAGTCCTGTTTGGGGGTGTTTTGGGGAAGGGGTGGACCCCCAGAAACATTATCCCAAATTTGGATATCAGATTCGTATTTTTTTTCGCAACTACCTTTCATTTGAGTCCCATATTGCTATGGTCGGTAAATATGTCCGATTTAGGGGTGTTTTGGGGGTTGGGGTGGTCCCCCAAACACTTCGACCGACAATTGGATATCAGATACGTTTTCTTATCTTAAATACCTTTCCTTTGAGTCCCATATTGTCCTTATTGGTATATATATAAATTTGGTAGGTTTTGGGGTGGGGCGCCCACCCTAGGTAGGCCATCCGAAATTTGGATATCAAATTTTTGTTTTTAGGTTACTATAAGAGAGAGCACACAAAATTTCGCTTTAATCGTCTAGAGCTGGCGTTTATGAAAATTTGGGTAAGGGGGGAGGGTCCGCTTCCCCTTCATGTATCAAAAAATGTAGTACCCTATTTTCACAACGGTATCATTATGCACCTTCAGTGCAAATTTCCAGAAAATCGGTTCAGCCGTTTCTGAGTCTTTAAGGAACACACAAACAACAAACAAATCTACAAACAAACACAAATTGATTTTTATATATTGGGTTGCCCAAAAAGTAATTGCGGATTTTTCATATAGTCGGCGTTGACAAATTTTTTCAAAGCTTGTGACTCTGTAATTGCATTCTTTCTTCTGTCAGTTATCAGCTGCTACTTTTAGCTTGCTTTAGAAAAAAAGTGTAAAAAAAGTATATTTGATTAAAGTTCATTCTAAGCTTTATTAAAAATGCATTTACTTTCTTTTAAAAAATCCGCAATTACTTTTTGGGCAACCAATATATGAGATATAACGGAGTGTATTGGCTTGCTTAAAAGTGGGTATGGCTACTCCTCCATCATTGAAAAGTAATGCACCAAGTAAAATTGCTGTCCCTCAATGGCTATTTATGTAGCTCTTACTCACTCTTCAGAATTTTTTTGGACAGTCCATGAGAAATGTTGCAACACGGCTGTCAATGTGGTACCTAAATTCCGTTTTATTTTTCTTTATTTTCGCATATAAAATGCAATGTTCCTGCAGTTTTATAACGTTTTTTCTCTTTTGTTTTTTTCTGTCGATATTTTTTGTTTTCTTTTCTTGTTTTCCCATCTAAATAAAATATAAACCAAAAAATATGCTTCCTGTTTCAAATAAGCCTTTCCGGACTCTGATGCAATCACTATGGGCAATGCAATAAAAAATAGTTGAAAAGGATATCCTTTGTATGCATAGAACGACGTTGTTGTACCAGCAAATGCAGTAAAAATCAACCGAAACGAAAGATTCCAACAGCAAACACCACCTTGGTAGTGCAATATTGCAAAAAACCCGGTTGGCCAGTTGAAAATGTCCATAGAGTCAACAAAATTGTTTTGCTATACAAAATCAAAAAAAAAAAAAATCATTTAATGCATTCAGCCCAAATAAAAAGAGAGCTCACAAAAGGACATGCTGTAGCATAAGCGGAAATATTGAATGCATTTGTAGACTGGCTGCATTTTTAAATGTAGCCGGAAGGAAGACATAGCAAACATAGGCTATTTCCTTTTGTTTTTCTAATTTGTTTATACAAAGGGATAGTCAAATTGCATTTCTCTCATGATTGTTAAAGGGTTTTTGGGGGAAATTTATGACAGCCATGGCAAAGCATAAGGGCATTAATTTAAAACTTGAAAAGTATGAGGGTAAATTGTTGTGGAATAGTTGGTTTTCAAACTTAAATAAGTTTTTGTTAAAGTGCTTAGACTAAAGGCACTCATAAAGGTTATGGATTTTAGCTGAAAAATAAGGACCTTCTGTTTACAGTCCTTATTTATTTTGCCATTTTGCCGGTGGTATTACGGGTGAGGTGGGGTGGCCCCATAGACTTTTTCCCCGTATATTGATACCAAATTCGTACTTTACTCCCAAAGATCTTTCATTTGACCCCCATATTGCCAAGGTCGTCAATTTGTCCTCTTTGGAGGGGCGGCCCCCCCAAAACACTTGGCCCATCAGATTCGAATTCTACACTCAAATACTTTTTATTTAAGCCCCATATTGATATGGTCAGTAAATAAGTCCTGTAAGGTCGTAAGTTTGTCCTATTTGGGGGTTGTTTTTGGGAGGGGCGGAACCCCAAACATTTGGCTCAACATTTGGTTATCAAATCGAAATTTTACCCTCATATACCTTTTATTTAAGCCCCATACTGACATGGTCAGTAAATTAGTCCTGTAAGGTCGTAAATTTGTCCTCTTTGGTGGTTGGTTTTGGGAGGGGCGGCCCCCAAAACTCTTGGCCTCACATTAGCATATAAAATTCGAATTTTACACTCGAATACCTCTCATTTAAACCCCATATTGACATGGTCAGTAAATAAGTCCTGTTTATGGGGTGTTTTTTGGTGAAGGAGTGGACCCTCAGAAACTTGGTCCCACGTTTGGATATCAGATTCGTATTCTACTCGCAACTACCTTTCATTTGAGTCTCATATTGCCATGGTCGGTAAATATGTCCGATTTAGGGGTGTTTTGGGGGTTGGGGTGGTTCTCCCTAACACTAGGTCCGACAATTTGATATCAAATACGTTTTCTTATTCTGAATACCTCTCATTTCAGTTCCATATTGTCGTGATTGGTCTAAATATATATTTGGTAGGTTTTGGGGGTGGGGCGGCCCTCCTAGGTACCCCATCCGAAATTTGGATACCAAATTTTTAATTTTTATTTTTATGTTCCTAAAAGAGAGCACGCAAAATTTCGCTTAAATCGCACCACCCATCACCAAGATCTGGTGTTTCTGGAAATTAGGATAAGGGGGAGGGTCCCCCCCACCACCCGTCAGATATTACAAAATGTAGTACCCTATTTTCACCACGGGATCATTACGCACCATCAGTGAAAATCTCATGAAAATTGGTTCAGCCGTTTTTGTGTCTATAAGGAACAAACCGACAAACACAAATTGATTTTTATACCCTCCACCATAGGATGGGGGACGAAATATTCGTCCGAGACCCCATAAAATATATATATTCTCGATCGTCGTGACATTTTATGTCGATCTGGCCATGTCCGTCCGTCTGTCTGTCGAAAGCACGCTTACTTTCGAAGGAGTAATGCTAGCCGCTTGAAATTTTGCACAAATACTTCTTAATAGTGTAGGTCGGTTGGGATTGTAAATGGGCCATATCGGTCCATGTTTTGATATGGCTGCCTAATAAACCGATCTTGAATCTTGACTTCTTGAGCCTCTAGAGAACGCAATTCTTATCCGATTGGAATGAAATTTTGCACTCAGTATTTTGTTATGATATCCAACAACTGTGCCAAGTTTGGTTCAAATCGGTCAATAACCTGATATAACTGCCATATAAACCGATCTTGGGTCCTGACTTCTTGAGCCTCTACAGGGAGAAATTCTTATCCGATTTGGCTGAAATATTGCATGATATGGTTTGTTATGACTTCCAACAACTATATTAAGAATGGTTCAAATCGGGCCATAACTGGATATACCTGCATATAAACCGATCTGGGGTCTTGACTTCTTGAGCCTCTAGAGGACGCAATAATTATCCGATTTGGCTGAAATTTTGTATGAGGTGTTTTGTTATAACTTTCAAGAACTGTGCTAAGAAAAGTTCAAATCGGTCCATAACCTGACATAGCTGCCATATAAACCAATATGGGATCAACTATTACCCGATGAAATTTTGTACCTGTACATATGACCTTTAACATACGTATCGAATATGGCATGAATCGGTTTATAGCCTAATACAGCTCCCTTATAAACCGCTCTCCCTATTCTACTTCTTCAGCCCCTAAAGTGAGCAATTCTTACTAAATTTGGCTGAAATTTTACACAATGACTTCTCCTATGGTCTCCAATATTCAATTCAATTATGGTCCGAAATGAACCATTCTTTTCTTTCATCCTTTGTTTGCCTAAAAAGAGACACCGTGGCAAAAGCTCGACAAATGCGTTCCATGGTGGAGGGTATATAAAATTCGGCTCGGCCGAACTTAGCACGCCTTTACTTGTTTGATTATTAAATAATCAAAGAAAATTGTGTAATTTTCTTTCCAGCTAACAGTGCATTGGTTTTAAAATCCTCGCAAGTCCTGTATGGCGCCTTTAAATACAAAAAAAACAGAAAACTTTCCATTTTCTTCGTAGAATTGGGGTTTGCTACATCTGTTACAGCTGTCAACTTTACTGTGTGTTAGAAATAAAAGTAAAAGTTGTGGGGCCATATCTTTTTCAATGCCAAGTAATATTAACTGTGAGTTTTTTGTTTGGTATTTGTTTTTCTTGTTCCTTAGCAAAAGGATGTACTTGCACACTGCTATCATGAATTCTAGCTGTTTATCTACACACAGCAGTAATGTCTTGCAATAAATTGCATGTTATGGAACTCATAGAAAAATAAAAATAGACAATGTTTGTAGTATATACAGAAGAAAACATGATAATGATCATAATAATGGCCTTCTTGATGCGTCATAATAATAATGGAACAGAAAACGAACACTGAACCCCATTCAAGTAAAATTCACTCCCCTAAATGAGAAAAAAAGTTTTGCGCCAAAATAAAAGCAAAAACATTTCATCCTTTTTCATAATAAAAATAAAACTACGTCTATATCAAGAATGACAACAGAGAGTAAAATCGCCATAGGCTAACTATGAACAACTCAAAAAAGAAAGGATAACACAATGAGTGGAATGACAACGATATGCAATGCATTCATGATAAATATTTTGAAATTCTAGAAGAAAAGCTGGACACAAATATACACAAAATATGACAAAATGATATCCCTCCAGGACTTTGAACCGGTCCCAAACTGGTGATTTCACCGGTTTTCAGTGATCGGTGACTGGTTCCCTGAATGAATAGTCACCGGTGTTTTCACCGGTTTATTCTGCGTAAAGAAGAATTCCTCAAAGCAGCCGCGCAATAGACTAAAATGACTGGTGATATGACTGGTAATTTATGTTAATAGGGGTGCATTTACCCCAAATTTCCTACAGGAACACAATACACAAAAAAACCGAAATAATATCCCTCCAGGACTTTGAACCGGTCCCAAACTGGTGATTTCACCGGTTTTTAGTGACCAGTGACTGGTTCCCTGATCACCGGTGTTTTTACCGGTTTATTCTGCGTAAAGAAGAATTCCTCAAAGCAGCCACGCAATAGACTAAAATGACTGGTGATATGACTGGTAATTTATGTTAATAGGGGTGGAAGTTTGGGGTAACTTCCTGCAGGGACAATACATTTCCATTCCATTTCTTTATGTTAGTAAATTAAAAATGTTCATAAAACAAATAGCATACAATCCAGAAAAAAAAACATAATACCAACGGCAAGAATCAAATTTTCACCACAAATACATGCGGTTTATACAACGATTATAACAACGAATTTGTTTATTTTTATTTTCACATAAATGTGGCACAAACCTACTGTATATGGTTCTATAAATAGTCTCAAATTTAGGAGCACCCTAACAACAGTGCCTTTTTGAAAAGTGGGAAAATTAACATTCAAGCTTAGGTAAAACATGTTAGGTTAGGTTGAAAGGGGAGATTCGCAACACTGGGAAAGAGGCCCGCAGATTTTATAACAGAGGACATTGAAAAACAGCTGCAGTTTATTGGAATGTGTTTTACACACGGCTCCAGGAATGCAATAAGATGATCAGGGTGGCAAAACGTGACTCCAGAATGTTTTTTTGCGAACAGGTCGATAGGTTTTATGACGCCCATAAGATGAAAAAGTTTCTTTGAAAAACCCATGTTCAAACTGAACCGTTAGTAGACGACATGTGAGTGTGAGAGCAGAGACAACGGAGCTCATGTTTGATGAAAAAGTAAATCACCAGTACTGTCCTATCCTGAGGATAGGATTTCCGTAGAAAACAGAATCTTGGAATAATGAGGTTGATCAAAGGCTTGTCACTACAGAAGTCTTGAGGAACTTCCAATTATTGAAGTCACCCGGACCGGATGAAATATTTTCGGCGTTACTACAGGACGTAGCGCAGAGGTTAGCCTGGCGAGACCATCAGAAAAAATTTTCAACGGTGGTTTTCCTCTCCTAATGCTGGGAACATTTGCAAGGTACTATGCCATGTAAAATTTCTCTCCGAAGAGGTGTCGCACTGCGGCACGCCGTTCGGACTCGGCTATAAAAAGGAGGCCCCTTGTCTTTGAGCTTAAACTTGAATCGGACTGCACTGCATTGATATGTAAGAAGTTTGACCCTGTTCCTAAGTGGAATGTTCATGGGCAAAATTTGCAATTTTTACTACAGGAGGAGGCCGACAATCTGGTGCCCCATCTGGGCTCTATTGCCTGCATAGGATTCGCATATACTACGAAAGCCTGTCAGGCATGATATTTATGCCCGGCAAGGAAAATTATACACCAAAAACGGCCTAAAGATCTATAAGCCTTATGACCTTTCTGCTGGAAACCATGGAACGTATTGTGGATAACATGATAAAGAGTAGGACATCCAGCGAACTGCTGCTCAACTGCTCAAAATAAAATTAGTGTGCCCATGTCAAGGGAAGACTGGTGAAGACTGCCCTAACCGAAAAATAACAGTAAAAACAAATAAAAGCGTGCTAAGTTCGGCCGGGCCGAATCTTAAATACCCTCCACCATAGATCGCATTTGTCGAGTTCTTTTCCCGATATCTCTTTTTAGGCAAACAAAGGATAAAAGAAAACAAGTAAAAGCGGCTTAGTTCGGCCGGGCCGAATCTTATATACCCTCCACCATGGATCGCATTTGTCGAGTTCTTTTCCCGGCATCTCTCCTTAGGCAAAAATGGATAAAAGGAAAGATTTGCTCTGCTATTAGAGCGATATCAAGATATGGTCCGGTTTAGACCACAATTACATTATATGTTGGAGACCTGTGTAAAATGTCAGTCAATTCGAATAAGAATTGCGCCCTTTGGGGGCTCAAGAAGTAAAATAGAGAGATCGATTTATATGTGAGCTGTATCGGGCTATAGACCGATTCAGACCATAATAAACACGTATGTTGATGGTCATGAGAGGATCTGTCGTAATTTCAGCCAAATCGGATAATAATTGCGACCTCTAGAGGCTCAAGAAGTCAAGATCCCAGATCGGTTTATATGGCAGCTATATCAGATTATGAACCGATTTGAACCTTATTTGACACAGTTGTTGAAAGTAAGAATAAAATATGTCATGCAAAATTTCAACCAAATCGGATAACAGTTGCGACTTCTAGAGGTTCAAGAAGTCAAGATCCCACATCGGTTTATATGGCAGCTATATCAGGTTATGAACTGATTTGAACCTTATTTAACACAGTTGTTGAAAGTAAGAATAAAATATGTCATGCAAAATTTCAACCAAATCGGATAGGAATCGCGCCCTCTAGAGGCTCAAGAAGTCAAGACCCAAGATCGATTTATATGGCAGCTTTATCAGGTTATGAACCGATTTGAACCATACTTGGCACAGTTGTTGGATATCATAACAAAATACTTCGTGCAAAAATTAATTCAAATCGGATAAGAATTGCGCCCTCTAGAGGCTCAAGAAGTCAAGACCCAATATCAATTTATATGGCAGCTATATCAGATTATGGACCGATTTGAACCATACTTAGCACAGTTATTGGATATCATAACAAAACACGTCGTGCAAAATTTCATCCCAATCGGATAAGAATTGCGCACTCTAGAGGCTCAAGAAGTCAAGTCCACAGATAGGTTTATATGACAGCTATCTCAGGTTATGGACCGATTTCAACCATACTCATCATAGTTGTTGGAAGTCATAATAAAACACTTCATGCTAAATAAAGTTAAATCGGATAAGAATTGCGCCCTCTAGAGGCTCAGGAAGTCAAGATCCAAAATCGGTTTTTATGGCAGCTATATCAAAACATGGACACTAATAAAAAGAATTTGTGTAAAATTTTAAGCGGCTAGCTTTACTCCTTCGAAAGTCAGCGTGCTTTCGACAGACAGACGGATGGACGGACGAATAGACAGACAGACGGACGACGGATATGGCTAGATAGACTTAAAATGTCATGACGTTCAAGAATATTTACACTTTATGGGGTCTTAGATGAATATTTCGAGGAGTTACAAACAGAATGACGAAATTAGTATACCCTCGTCCTATGGTGGAGGGTATAATAAGTCATTTGAGAACGGATAGATATAGCTCTTCGAAATTTGAAACAATTGGAGCTGCATTTTTATCGAGATCATGTCCAAGGCCCTTGCTGGTCTGAACGCTTCTTGCCACGGCCCTAAAGTTGGTACTGCGCCATTTCAAAAAATTATTCGGGCTGCCAAGTCTTTATTTCTATTTTCAAAATTCATTTATTTGCTAGATAATGCAAAAAAAATGCCTGCAAAAAAAACCCACTTGAGGTATACAATACCTCAAGTGGTTTTAGATATATTCCACATAAATTTCTATGTGTTGAGATTTCGGCCAAGATTGGCTTTATATTTTGCGAATTACTAAGGCATTTGGAATTCCTAACTAAAAATTTTCTTTTTAGAGGTTACTTTATAGTTTTTAGAGCGCACAACAAACCGATTACTGGCTTAGGTGTATGTCCATAGTTGGATGGGGCGGATTAATATCTGCACCCATTTGGAGGCCACCGTGCCGCAGAGGCTAGCATGTCCGCTCATGACGCCGAAAGCCGGGGTTCAAACCCCATCTTGAACATCAACGAAATTTTCAGCGGGGGTTAGCCCTTTACTAATGCTGACTACATATGTGAGGTATCCTGCCATATTCAAACTTCTCTACCAAGTGGTGTCGCTATGCGGCACTCGACATAAAAAGGAGGCCCCTTATCATTGAGTTTAAACTTACTGCACTCTTTGATATAAGAGAAGTATCCCCTATTCCTTAGTGGAATGTCCATGGGAAATTTTGTAGTTTAGTACACAAAATTTTCCCAGAAAGCCTTGATGCTTTTGGCTTTTGTTTATTATTATTTAAAGAAATATTAACTTTTTGAAAGGGTGTGGAAAGACAGCTAGGGCAAGCTGGCTAAGTTTATGTTATTTGTACATTTTCACTCTTATGTAATTTACTAATACTAGTTTTTATTTTCTTTTGTCTATTTGCAGGTAAAATTCAATTTTTCCCGAAAGCTGTATCAGTAAGTAGTGAACCCTTATGCTTAGGATGTTACGTAGCCCAGAGGTCTCGGAAGTAGCTTCCAAATTCCCTCCAGAATTTGTTCTAAGCCGTTTTCCAATTAACCATTATATTTTCAATATTCGGTCCTATAGATGTTATTAAAGTGTCGACTTCAACTCTGCCTTTAACTAATCAGTTCTGTGGACCACCATAACAGTCTTTGTTAGCCCTTTGGCTTGGTCCTAAAATAGGCATTATTGTGCGAGATATTCTTTTGCACACTCACACCACTTCTTTTTCAGTTCTACTTGCCCTTTAAACAACTACACTGTTTAACTAAATATTTAAAATTTTTTACTTTTTATATATCCACCACCATAGAATGAAGATGGAGTTCAACGTAGCGCAGAGGCTAGCATGTCCGCCTATGACGCTGAATGCCTGGGTCAGAATACTGGCGAGAACATCACAAAAAAATTTCAGAGGTGATTATGCCTTACTAATGCTGTGTGAGTTTTTTGCTATGTAAAAACTTCTGCAGCATGTCGTTCGGAGTCGGCTATAAAAAGGATGGTCGGCTATACTAAATTCTTCATTCCGTGTGTAACACATCGAAATATTCGTCTAAAACCCCATACTACTACTACAATTTAAATGTGCCATTAACATTGCACTAAACAATAGGGGATACTTCTTTCATATCAATGAATGCAGTCCAATTAAAGTTTAATGATAAGGGGCCTCCTTTTTATGCCGAGTCCGAATGGCAAAGCTGCATAGCGACACCACTTGGTAGAGAAGTTTTAACATGGAGGGATACCTCACAAATTAAGCCAGCGTTAGCAAGGGATAACCACCGTAAAACATTTTTCTGATGTTCAAGCCGGGATTTGAACCCAGGCGTTCGGCGTCACAGGCGGACAGGCTATCCTCTGCGCCAAGTTAGGTCCATAAACTATGTATATTTTTGATCGTCATGACATTTTATGTCGATCTAGCCACATCCGCCCCTTTGTCCGTCCGTCTGTCTATAGAAAGCAAGCTAACTTTCCAATACTACTTATTAGTGTAGGTCGATTGGGATTGTGAATGGGCCATATCGGTCCATGTCCATTTAAGTGTCATATAAATCTTGACCATATGGATCTTGAGTTCTTGAACTACTAGAGGGCGCAATTCTTGTCCGATTTGGCATGAGCTGTTTTGTTATGACTTCGAACAACTGTACCAAATATGGTTCAAATCAGTTCATAACCTGCTATAGCTACTGATCTAGGATCTTGACTTCTTCAGCATCTAGAGGAAATTTTGCGTAAAGTATTTTGTTTTGTTTTGCAACAACAATGCCAAGTATGGTCTAAATCGATTCATAACCTGATATAGCTCCCATATGAACCGATCTTTCGATTATAATATTGGGTTGCCCAAAAAGTAATTGCGGATTTTTTAAAAGAAAGTAAATGCATTTTTAATAAAACTTAGAATGAGTCACAAGCTGTGAAAAAATTTGTCAACGCCGACTATATGAAAAATCCGCAATTACTTTTTGGGCAACCCAATACTTCTTAAGCTACTAGAGGGCGCTATTCTTATACGATTTGGCTGACATTTTGTACATGGCCCCCATGACCTTTAACATACGTGTCAAATATGGTCTGAATCGGTTGGCTGGAATATTACACAATGACTTCAACTATGGTCTCCAACAACTATGGTCTCTCAACATTCATTCAACATTCAATGGATCATAACATGATAGAGTTTGACTTGCAAAGCATTTCATCCACTCCAAAGGCATGCTTCTACCATTTTACTGCTCACTAATTAGTAAAAAGGTTGAAACCTGTAATCTTTTAGTGGCAAAGCAGTCTGATGAGGTAAACTGTCCAATGCATTTTGCGCACCACATTTTGTTAAACGTTTAAAGCACTTTTGTATACCCACCACCGAAGGATGGGTGTATAATCATTTTGTCATTCCGTTTGCAACACATAGAAATATCCATTTCCGACCCAACAAAGTATATATATTTTTGATCAACGTAAACATCTAAGACGATCTAGCCATGTCCGTCCGTCTGTCTGTTGAAATCACGCTACAGTCTTTAAAAATAGAGATATTGAGCTTTAAATTCTGCACAGATTCTGTTTTTGTCCATAAGCAGGTTAAATTTGAATATGGGCTATATCGGACAATATTTTGATATATCTCCCATATAGACCAATCCGCCGATTTAGGGTCTTAGGCCCATAAAAGCCACATTTATTATCCGATTTTGCTGAAATTTGGGACAGTGAGTTGTGTTAGGCCCTTCGACGTCTTTCTTCAATTTGGCCCAGATCGGTCCAGATTTGGATATAGCTGCCATATAGACCGATCCGCCGATTTAGGGTCTTAGGCCCATAAAAGCCACATTTATTATCCGATTTCGCTGAAATTTGGGACAGTGAGTTGTCTTAGGCCCTTCAACTTCCTTCGTTAAATTGGCCCAGATCGGTTCAGATTTGGATATAGCTGCCATATAGACCGATCCTCCGGTTAAGGGTCTTAGGCCCACAATAGCCACATTTATTATCCGATTTTAATGAAATTCGGGACAGTGAATTGTGTAAGACCCATCGACATCCTTCGTTAATTTGGCTCAAATCGGTCCAGATTTGGATATAGCTGCCATATAGATCGATCCTCCAATTTATGGTGTAAAGCCCATAAAAGCCACATTCATTATCCGATTTTGCTGAAATTTGGGACAGTGAGTTGTGTTAGGCCCTTTGACATATTTCTTCAATTTGGTCCAGATCGGTTCAGATTTAGATATAGCTGTCATATAGACCGATTTCTTGATTTATGGTTTTTGGCCCATAAAATGCTCATTTATTGTCTGATGTCGCCGAAATTTGGAACAATGAGTTAAGTTAAGCCCCTTGACATACTTCTGCAATATCGCACAGATCGGTCCAGATTTGGACATAGCTGCCATATAGACCGATATCTAGGTTTTAGGTTTTGGGGCGATAAAAGACGCATTTATTGTCCAATGTCGCTGAAATTTGACACAGTGAGTTTGGTTAGGCTCTTCGACGTCCTTCTTCAATTTTGCCCAGATCGGTCCAGATTTGCAAATAGCTGCCATATAGACCGATCTCTCGATTTAAGGTTTAGGGCCCATAAAAGAGGCATTTATTGTCCGATTTCGCCGAAATTTGGGACAGTGCTTTGTGTTAGGCTTTTCCACATGTTCATGCAACTTGGCCCAAATCGGTCCAGATTTGGATATAGCTGCCATGTAGACCGATATCTCGATTTAAATTCTTGGCCCCATAAAAGGCGCATTTATAATCCGATTTCACTGAAATTTGACACAGTGACTTATGTTCGGCTTTTCGACATCGTGTCGTATATAGTTCAGATCGGTATGAGGTATATGAGTATAAGGTATGAAATTTTCACCGAATTTTCATGAAAGGTAGTTTACATATATACCCGAGGTGGTGGCTATCCACAGTTCGGCCCGGCCGAACTTAACGCCTTTTTTTCTTGTTTTGTTTTACTTTTCTACTCGAAAAGGAAACAAAAACCCGTTAGTCTAAGCAGGACGTAAATCCAACAACAAAATTAAATAATTAACTAAATAAATAAATGTTCCATAGTTACCACCTAATAAATAAGCAGGGCAACCATTGGTTTAGTAATCATACCTGTGTTAAATGCCAACCAAAAACGCAAGATCTTGAACGCACATAGACAACAAAAAGACCTAATATAAGTTGTGCCAATAATATAAAGCAATAAATCGATGAATGAAAAAGTGACAATACTTAGAAGTGGAATATGGCAAATCAAGACATGATTTATTTTAGAGAATTTTATTTATATACATACATATGTTGATATCAATTCATAAACGCGTGTATGTACATACGTCTAAAGAAAAATACATATTGCTAAGAAAAGTAGCAACATTGATATTCATAACCATGCCGTAACAGCAGCAACAGAAGCGACACCTCCAACAAATATTGGGCTGACAAACAACATCATTTTCAGCGCCTCGTCTTCATAAACACCACGGAGAGTCACTAAATGAGTGAGGCATGATAAATATTCTCTAAAGGCAGAGGGACAGACAGATGGACGGACGGACGGACGGCCAGTTAGAAGAAGCAGTCAACAACAATATGTGTTGTCAAATCGATAATGTTGATGAAGATGATGATGAGGGCAACATATCAGGCTGTTGATGATAATGACGATGACGATTATGTCGATTATCATGATTATGATTGGTAAGCCCTTAAGCAACAACAACAACAATTGTCATACTACAGCTCCTATACATATACCTACACACAGAAAGTAATAAAAGTTATATGATTACGATATATAGATACGATTTGTAATTTACTGGTGTCATTCATACCACATAAACTGCCGGCAACAACGATTACGACGACAGACGCTAACGTCTTTGTTGTGTTGTGGCCTGAATATGAAAGCTGTTGGTTTATGGCTGGTTGGTTGTCTGCCTGCTTGCCGGTTTGTCCCATAAAGTCTTACGGCTTTTACGTTTTTCAAGTTCAAGTTCAAGATGTCGAACATTTATTGTTGTTGGTTTTTTTTTCTTTCTTCTTTCTCTGCTCCCTTGTTACATATGTATATTCACTCACACTCAGCGATTATTGCTTGTTGTTGTTTTCTTTCTTTTACGAGCTTTTATGTATTCGTAGGGGGTTTTTTCAATTTTCTTTTCTTTCAGCAATTTCTTTGGAGCACAAATTTGAATTTTAAATAATTTACCGCCACTTTGTTCATTTAAGCTATTCCCTCTTCGATCAGTTGGTGTAGAAGGTATAGCAGATTGCTGCTAGTACATAGTATATGCGTCCAAAACAAAACACAAATACTGCATTCTCAAATGCATCATCCGTGTGTGTTGTGTTTTTTTCGCCGCATTTCAAATTAAATAATTTATACAAAATACTCAAACATTAACAGCAATTTATTCAAGGTCTCCTTTGTTGTCATCTAACAGTCGTCATTTCAATTTCAGCAGACTTTTTTTTTAGCTCTGGTTGGATTTGTTTTTGGTTTTTTGTTGTATTTTAAGATGCGATTTTTGTGTTATACGTTAATTTTGGTTTTTGTTGTTTTTTTTCTGCTGTGGTTTCTCTATATTCGAATGCATGCATTTGCATTTCGGCTATATTTAGATGAAATAATCATTAAGGAATTTCTTTTTCTAGTTATATGAGATCAGCTGAGTGTTAGAACCCGCTGACGACAGTGTGTTTAAAAATTTACATGCTCCATTGGTCCTTCCCGGGTCGAATTTTTGGGCATTTTTTGAAATCTACTCGTTAGTGCCTTTCATTTAATATCTAATCCTAAATTGGAGCACTTCATCGAGGGTTTTTGGGCCCCACATTCCCCACGGGCCTTTGCTTCCAAAACGAACTTCTGATTCGTTTTCCTGGGGTTAACCAACTTCTACATGCCGAATTTCAGACTTACGCCCTATAATAAGCATTTTATCGACAATAGAACTCTTAAACAACTAAGAATGAATGGAAATGAGAAGGAAAAAGAACAATTAAAAAGGCGTTAAGTTCGGCCTGGCCGAACTTTGAATACCCACCATCTCGGACCAATCTGAGCCAAATTGAAGAAGAATGTCGAAGGGTCTAACACATTTCACTGTGCTTTTTATGGGCTTTTTATGGGTCCAAAACCTTAAATCGCGATATCGGTCTATAGCTATATCCAAATCTGAACCGATCTTGGTTAAATAGAAAAAGTATGTCGAAGGGCCTAACACAACTCACTGTCCGAAATTTTGGCGAAATCGGACAATAAATGGCCCCAAAACCTTAAATCGAGAGATCGGTCTATATGCCAGCTATATCCAAATCTGGACCGATCTTGGCCAAATTGATAAAGAATGTTGAAGGGTCTTACACAACTCACTATCCCAAATTTCAGCAAAATCGGAGAATAAATGCCCCTTTTATGGGGCCAAGACTTTAAATCGAGATATCGGTCTATATGGCAGGTATACCCAAATCTGAACCGATCTTGGCCAAATTGCAGAAAGATGTCGAAGAGCTTAACACAACTCACTGTCGAGAAATCGGTCTATAATGACAGCTATATCCAAATCTGGACCGATCTTGGCCAAATTGATAAAGAATGTTGAAGGGTCTTACACAACTCACTATCCCAAATTTCAGCAAAATCGGAGAATAAATGCCCCTTTTATGGCCCCAAAACCTTAAATCGAGAGATCGGTCTATATGCCAGCTATATCCAAATCTGGACCGATCTTGGCCAAATTGATGAAGAATGTCGAAGGGTCTAACACATCTCACTAACCCAAATTTCAGCAAAATCGGACGATAAATACCCCTTTTATGGGGCCAAGACTTCAAATCGAGAGACCGGTCTTTATGGCAGCTATACCCAAATCTGAACCGATCTTGGCCAAATTGCAGAAAGTTGTCGAAGAGCCTAACACAATTCACTGTCCCAAATTTCGGCGAAATCGGACAATAAATGCGCCTGTTATGGGACTAAGACTTTAAATCGAGATATCGGTCTATATAGCAGCTATATTCAAATCTGGTCCGATTTGGGCCAAATTCAAGAATAATGTTGAAGGGCACAATACAACTCACTGTCCGAAATTTCGGCGAAATCGGACAATAAATGCGCCTTTGATGGCCCCAAAACCTCAATCGAGAGATCGGTCTAAATGGCAGCTATACCCAAATCTGAACCGATCTAGGCCAAATTGCATAAAGTTGTCGAAGGGCCTAACACAACTCACTGTCCCAAATTTCGGTGAAATCGGACAATATATGGTCCCAAAACCTTAAATCGAGAGATCGGTCTATATGGCAGCTATATCCAAATCTGGACCGATCTGGGCCAAATAGAAGAAGAATGTCGAAGGGCCTAACACAACACACTGTCCCAAATTTCATCAAAATCGGACAGTAAATGTGCGTTTTATGGGCCTATGACCTTAAATCGTGAGATCGGTCTATATGGGGGCTATATCAAGATATACTCCGATATAGCTCATCTTCGAACTTAACCTGTTAATGGAAAAAAAAGTATCTGTGCAAAGTTTCAGCTCCATACTTTTTGTCTGATTTATCGTATGTGAACATTCGCTAGTTGGTGGGTTTTTTAAAGCGATCAGAACGGTTTAAGGATAGGAACTAGAAAGCATCATCCTTCTCATTCCAGTGGCCTCAGCTTGGACGAACACGTCTGAATAAGTCTGATGGCAGATTGCCACTTAGAACTAAGTTAGGCTAGAAAATAGTGGCATACCTTTTCGGACTCACTTAGACATTTTCAAGTCCATCGTTATATCACAGTAGCGGCAGACCAAGACCTCTGGAGGGAATCCAACCCACGACTCCTGGGTTCCTCACAAACCCTGGTTTCCTCACAATATGTCTACAATTATGTTCCAGTACAGCGATTTGGAAATTAATTGAGCATGGGTGCGTATGTTTACTTTTTGAAAATTAGGCTTCATATGCCGTACGACATACGCCACCATGTCCCTCATATTTCATGTAAGAAGAGGCAAAAGGAAAAGGCGATGCAAAAGGTGCAATCCCAAGGCAGCCGGTTGTACGTACCGGATTGACCCGATGAAGTCCTTCATCGGCAAGGGCTGCCGTCTCAGTGTACAATACACTGCTACAACAACAACGATGCAAAAGGAATACCCTACTTCTACCCTATAAATGTGAACTGGTCGAAATTAGTTTATTCACGCTATATCTAATTCTGAACCAATTTTGACAGGTTATGGCGTAGATGTTAGGTAGGCAGTAAAACAATAAGAACCAATTTTTAGGAAAATCCATTAAACCTTATCTGAACCAATTTAAATAAAATTCACTAGAAACACCAACATTCGCAGGGTAGTACCTTGTGTCGTATGTCGTAACCAATGGTTAAAGAAGTAAAAACACACTAAGTTCCGTCGGGCCGAACTCTGGATACCCACTACCTCAGGTATATATATTAACCACATTTCGACAAAATCCGGTGAAAGTCAACCATTCATGAACCCGTAGCAGCTATATAGAATTACGGTCCAATCTAAGCCAAACCTAGGACAAGCGACAAGGTTCTAACGCAACTCACTGTTCCAAAATTCAGCGAAATCGGGTAATAAGTAGGCCATTTATGGATGAAATGCTATAAATTGGGTGATCGGCGTATCTGGCAGCTATATGCAAATATCTTCCGTTCTATACCATCCTCTGCGCTGACGACGAATGGCTTACCACAGCTCTTAGGGCCAAATTTCTGCGAAATCGGGTTGTATATAAGGCTGCTCAGGCATTAGACCTCACATCGGGAGGTTGGTTAATCAAGGGGCTACATCAGGATATTGTCTAATCTGAACCATATTTTGATAAGAATATCGAGGGCCCCGCGACTCACACTGTGTGTGAGTCGCATTTACTAATCAGCGAAATCGATTAGAAAAAAACGGCTTCTATGGGCTTACCCTTAAATTGGGAAATCAGTCTATTTGGGATATATATGGCAGCTATATCTAAATCTGGACCGAATTCTATGAAATGCATCAGTATTGTCGAGAGTCATAAGAAAATCTTTCCTGCTAAATTTTTGAGAAAATCGGCTAACAAATGAGCACTTTATTGCTATATTTCTCAAAATCGGACGAACATATATATGAGAGCTATATTTAAATCTGAACCGATTTCTATGAAAAATCACTGATAATGTCGAGAGTTACTACAAATCGAACGAACATCCATATATATGTTATATATATATCCAAATCCAAACCGATTTTTTTCCAATTTCTATAGGCCTCGTCTCTAGGCCGAAAAACATGACTGTACCAAATTTTTAGAAGATCGGATGAAAATTGCGCACACACAAATTAACATGGACAAACTAACAGACAGACGGACAGACAGACGAACATAGCTAAATCGAATCAGAAACCTATTCTAAGCTGATCGGTATACTTATCAATGGGTCTAGCTCTCTTCCTTCTGAGTGTTATAGACAAATGCAATGAGCTGTGATATCCTGTACCACAGTAGGATACACCAGGATATAAAAATTGTTAACCAAATTTGTGGTGAAGTGCGTAGGGGGGGCACCCCAAATGAAAGGTGTTTGAGACTACACAACAAAGCTGATATCCAATTGTGTTATCAAGTGTTTGGGTGGTCGCCCATGTGTTTGGGAGGCCCCCAAACACCATCAAATCGCTCTTATCCATAGTGTTATGGGGCTCAAACAAGAGACCTTTGGGAGTAGAGCACGACTTTGATTTCCACATTCGGCATCAAATACACTCTCAAGTAGGACTTTATTACTGTCCATGGCAATATGGGACTCATGTAACAGATATTTAAGAGTAGAGTATGAATCAGACATCCATTTTCAGGATCATGTATTAAGGTGGCCGCTTCAACCCCATAACACCCCCAAATCAGATATATTTATCTACCATGGGAATATAGTACTCAAAAGAAAGTTATTTGAAAGAATAACAATCCTCTATGGAGTGTTCATGGGAAATTTAGTAGTTAGTACGAATTTAATATCCACATTTGGGGCAAATTGTCTAAGGAGCTGCCTCACCCGCTAAACACCCCCAAATCGGATATAATTACCTACCATGGCAAATATAGGGCTTAATCGAAAGTCAAGTCGAAAGTCTCTGGGGGTCCACCCCACTCCAAAAACACACCCTAACGGAACTTATTTACTTACCATGGCAATATTGGGCTCAAATAAAAGGTAGTTTAGAGTAGAGCACGATGTGGCACAAGCGGCCTCACGATCACCAAAATACCCCACAAACCGAACATATTTACCAACCATGGCAATATGGAGGTCAAAAGAAAGGGATTTGGAAGCACGAATTTGATTTCATTTGAGGCAAAATGACCAATGAGCCGTGCTACCTCCAAAATACACCCAAACAGGACTTATATACCGACCATGGCCATATAGATGTAGGGCTCCCATACAAGGTATTAAAGAGTGAAATAAGACGCAACGGAGCGGGCGTGGTTCAACTAGTAATAGATAAAACCCAATATTGGCACACTTCTTAATGGTGTGATGTTACCATAGGGTGAATGAGAAACATCTCGTTGGCAAACATTTTCACAAGGCAATGAACTCAGAAAAATTCCGAGCTTGCAAAGAACTGACTGTTAGAGGTGAATATTATCACTTGACCTGCAATCTACAGACGTAAATTCGATGGAGAACTTGTGGAAAAGTCTCTCTAAACTCAACAAACAAGTAAATATTTTGGGAAATTTCGGAATATAGCTCCCATATGAGCTGATCTCCCGATTTGATTTCTTCAGCCCCCGGAAGCCGCAAGTTTTGCCCGATTTGGCTAAAAATTTGCACATAGTTTTCGGTTATGACTTTCAACAACCGTGCCAAGTACGATCCAAATCGGTCTATAAACTGATATAGCTCCCATATTAATCGATTTCCTGATTTGCTTCTGGAGCCGAAGAAGTCGCAATTTTTGTCCGATTTGGATAAAAATTTGCACATTGTGTTCTTCTATGACTTTCAACAACTATGCTAAGTACCGGTCCAAATCGGTCTATAAGCTGGTAAAGTTCCCGTATAAACCGTTCTCTTGATTATCCTTGTTCGGTTCCTAGCATCTTTGATTTTATGCCCTTCAACTAAATTTATTTTGTATAAATTTTTAGCAGAATCCATGGTGGTGGGTTTCCAAGATTCGGCCCGGCCGAACTTAAAACGCTTTTACTTGTTATATTTTTCGATCTTTATGTAATTGGATCTAGCTATGTTCGTCCGTTCGCCCGTCTGACAAAACCATGCTATCTTCGAATGAATAAAACTAGCCGCACAAATACTTCTCATTGATAAAGGTCAGTTGGGATTGTAAAAAGGCCAATTCGTTTAGATAAGTATTGGGTTGCCCAAAAAGTAATTGCGGATTGTTCATATAGTCGGCGTTGGCAAATTTTTTCACATTTGTGACTCTGTAATTGCATTCTTTCTTCTGTCAGTTATCAGCTGTTACTTTTAGCTTGCTTTAGAAAAAAAGTGTAAAAAAAGTATATTTGATTGAAGTTTATTCTAAGTTTTATTGAAAATGCATTTACTTTCTTTTAAAAAATCCGCAATTACTTTTTGGGCAACCCAATATAACACATAAACCTAAGATCCATATTTTGAAAATTTTTAGATTAGTTAATACCTATGGTACCTTTCAATTTATTCTCAGATTTACTAACTATAATTCCTTTTTTACAGGTATTTATGGCAATTTTCAAATATGCTAATGCTGTAAGTTAATGTCTATGATTTATCACCAATAAACTATAAAACATAAACAATTCTCGCAAACTCATTCGCAATGTAGCAAAAATTCCTCTAATTTCTATTGAAGACAACAAATTACCTAAATTAACAAAAAAACTTTTTTTAATAGCCACCCTATTGTCCAATACGAACTCATATCGCAAATGTTACAACTGTTTGTTATATGCACTAACTTGTACAAATATTTTATTTTTTGTATTTGCTTTTTTTCAAATTAGGAAAAATTCCTCTAATTTCTATTGAAGACAACAAATTACCTAAATTAACAAAAAAACTTTTTTTAATAGCCACCCTATTGTCCAATACGATATCATATCGCAAATGTTACAACTGTTTGTTATATGCACTAACTTGTACAAATATTTTATTTTTTGTATTTGCTTTTTTTCATTTGTATACAAAACGTGAATGTCATCATCAAAGTCATAACCCAACTAGAAGGTGGAAAAAACCCAAAAACCCACAGCACAAAATGCAAACAGTTCGACTTTTAACATGCACAAATGCGCCGCCCAAAAATTTGAAAACACCATTTGCTGCGCACAGCTCTATTCTCGTGCTTATAGCAAATGAGTGCGCCCCAACTAAAAATTTAAATGTCTTTTCAAAATTTTATTTTCATTTATTTTTTTGCAGTTAATTTTTTTTTTTATTGTTCGTTGCAAATCTACAACAATTAGCCTGAGAAGAACAAAAATTCGTTTCGTGTGTTTTCAATTTTGTCTGTCAGCACTGAATGCTAAAATGCTTTGTTGAGTTGCGCTTGCATACTGAGGGGGAAAATGGCAGAGCAATTTTACATCAATTGTATGCGTCTGTGTTAGAGAGTAAACAACAAAAACAAAACTCATATATGAACTAAAATTAAAAGCAGTGTATGCACAAATGCTATACAGTGGAACAAAAGTTCAAAATTTAAAACATGGAAAAACGAAAACGGAAAATGCAATATTATTTTACAATTTACACTTCTAGGAAAATTTTCCAAGTAATCATGATTTTAAAAAAAAGTCGAGCTTCGGGTTTGTATTGACAAACTTTTTGGGTTACCACAGTAATGACAAATCAAAGTCTCTGGTGGGAATCGAACTCACTATCCCCGTACTGGTACACCCAGCTCTCTACTAACTAACCTACGGGGGCGCTTTGATCCTCTCTAATGTACAAGACGTTGTGGGAGTTTATATCATCAATTTTGTCTTATATCCGTTTACTGATAGACTGTGAACATAAGAAAAATGTTCAGCGGTGGTTATCCACTTACTAATGCTGGCTACATTTGTGAGGTACCCCGTTAAAACTTCTCTACCAAGTGGTGTCGCTATGCGGCACGCCGTTTGGACTCCGCATAAAAAACAAGGCCCCTTATCATTGAGCTTAAATTTTAATCGGACTGCACTCATTGATATGAGAGAAGTATCCCCTTTTCTTTACTTCTGGGGATACTTCTCTCATATCAATGAGTGCAGTCCGATTAAAGTTTAAGCTCAATGATAAGGGGCCTTCTTTTTTATGCGGAGTCCAAACGGCGTGCCGCATAGTGACACCACTTGGTAGAGAAGTTTTAACAGGGTACCTCACAAATGTAGCCAGCATTAGTAAGTGGATAACCACCGCTGAACATTTTTCTTATGATCACAAAGAGAAGTATCCCTTGTTCTTTGGAGGCCATCGTAGCGCAGAGGTTAGCATATCCGCCTAAGACGCTGAACGTGGTTCGAATCCTGACGAAACTATCAGAAAATATTTTCAACGGTGGTTTTCCCTCCTAATGCTGGCAACATTTGTGAGGTACTATGCCATGTAAAACTTCTCTCCAAAGAGGTGTCGCACCGCGGCACACCGTTCGGGCTCGCCTTTAAAAAGGAGGCCCCTTATCATTGAGCTTAAAACATGAATCGGACTGCACTCGTTGATATGTGAGAAGTTTCGCCTTCGGTTAAAAAGTTCAGCTGGCAGCTCCTCGGCTCCTGCAGGCTTGTTGTTCTTCAGTCGATTGACTGCTCATTCTGACTAGTTTCCTCTTCACTGCTATTATCGGACACTAGCAGCTGGAAAAATTTGTCTTTCCATATGGCCAACACTCTATCAGTTACAAGACTTCCGGTTAAAAAATTCAACTGGCAACTCATCGGCTCCTGCAGCCTTGTTGTTCTTCAGTCGGTTCACTGCTCATTCTGATTATTTTGCTCTTCGTTGCTATTGTCGAATACTAGCAGCCCGCACAAAATGTTCTTTTCATATGGCAAACACTCTATCTGTATCAGTAAAAAGTTCAGCTGGCAAAAGTAAAAAGTTCAGCTGGCAACTCATCGGCTCCTGCAGCCTTGTTGTTCTTCAGTCTGTTCACTGCTCATTCTGACTGGTTTCCTCTTCGCTGCTATTGTCGGACACTAGCAGCTCGCACAAAATGTTTTTTGCAAGCACTCTATCTATATCAGTTACAAGATTTCCTTCTCTGTCTCTGCGCCTACACCAAAGCCATTGATTTGATGTTTGATACTTTGGTAAAATTTCTGGAACTTCATTCTGACTCCAGTGCATCTCAATTCGGTCACACTCACGTCTATCCATTTATATTTTCTTTCTCCAGAATAGACCTTTTTCTTCTCACCCAACACCTCTTCTTCATCTGGGGTGATGCTTTTGATTGGAGGGTTGCTCTGCATACCGCATTCTTGGCTTTAGTAGTATTTCGACAATCTTGTTCGTACTATGGGTTCCTTCTAGCACCCAAGTTCGGAATTCGCGGCATTTTCCATGGAGTGTGCACTGGTTTGCCATTGCGCCATGCTTTCAGCAAGTAGTACGGTCAGTCGAGTGGATTATGCCGTTGTCATCTGTTTTATTTGCAGCTTTTCAATGTCCAGCTTCCATGCAGTGTCAGATAGTACTTTTTTCACCACACTCAAACGGGTACAGACATTTGCTGCAAAAAAGTAATGATCCGAAACAATGTTCGTGATCAATTTGGTCCCTTACTTCAGGATCTGGGGCCAACTTTGTAATATTTTCTAACTAACTACCATGTTTTTTTGCCGCCGTAAAGTCTATTAGCCTCAATCAGACAAACGGACAGCGGGAGAAGGATAGTTTCAACTCCAGATATCAAGATTATGGGACAATCTCAATCTTTGATATTGATTGTATAATATCTACAAGGCCATCTAAGCTTTATGTCCTTTTCCATATTTGTTCCACTGTAGTTTACCAACTGTTTCATTTAATATATGAGATAATCTCAAAAGTATATTTAAAATAATATTCTTTGCCGAATAGTAAATAAAAGCTTCTACATTCATATGTAAAACATACAAACCATTTGTATGGACCCATATATTGGGTAGCCCAAAAAGTAATTGCGGATTTTTTAAAAGAAAGTAAATGCATTTTTAATAAAACTTAGAATGAACTTTAATCGAATATACTTTTTTACACTTTTTTTCTAAAGCAAGCTAAAAGTAACAGCTGATAACTGACAGAAGAACGAATGCAATTACAGAGTCACAAGCTGTGAAAAAATTTGTCAACGCCGACTATATGAAAAATCCGCAATTACTTTTTGGGCAACCCAATATATATGCATACAAATCGATGAACAAATAATGTGTGTGCTTGAAGCATTTATTCTAAAAATGTACATTGTGCATTCTATATGTTCATGTGTTTATATGAATCACAAACGTTGACTCATTTTCTATGGAATTGTCTACTCAATGCAATACAAAGAATTTCGTTGGCTAGTGGATGACATAAATGTGGCAAATACCATGCATTTTTGGTAAATAAATTCGATGACTTTTAAATCTTCGAACAATTGTCTTTAGATTGGAATAGTCAATGAGTTACCTATGCTGTTTGTAAAACAGACCGAAAACTCTTGCTTCGAATTAGAGAAACAATAACACAAGTTCCTGATTGCCTCATCTTTAGATCTAACACCATTTCTGCTTGCCTGGTTAAACCAACTTGTATCCTTTAACTGTTCAATATATGAATAATATGACTTCATTCTAAATAGCATCGTTCTTTCTATCTACCATTTCAGTCGCAACATTTATGTATGAGGTGCAATGATATGAAATTTATACTTTTCAGGTTGCGAAGTTAGCAAAAGACCAACGATATTATTTGGGTTTCAGTTTATTCACCAAATCATCTTTTCCGGAGTTGTATAGCTTAAATGGGAAAGTTGATCAACTTCTCCGGAGTTGTATAGCTTAAATTGGAAAGTTGACTGTTAATTGAATCAGAAGGGGAGTAAAATCTATTTAACGTAACCTTACTTTCCGCATTAAGGCCTCTATATAGAAATCCGCTATGAAGACAATGTATTCCAATCATGAAGTTAACCCAAAGGAAGTTAGATTATGAGTCTTGTGAGCCCAGGTGCTGTTGTCTCTAGAACAATATGACATTGTGTGAAACCAAAGAAGAGAGCGTATGACAATCTGGATAATATGAAAATTATGTAGATTAGAATCCTCCATCAGATTGCAACACCATATAGCGAGCTAAACCCTCGACGGTTGCCATATCTCTAATCCAGAGCACTTTGGGCATATTTTTTCCGAATGATTTTCATCCCCATCATTTTTAATCACAAAACACAGAATAGAGCCATCTTCATATCTATAGAAAAGTCTACCTGTGCAAAAACTCTATATTTGATGTTTCACTCTATAGTAGAATGTTCCAAGTTCAATTCCACCCTTAAACGCAAAAAAAATAAAACGTTTGGAATATGTTTGCGACAAACAAAGCTGTTTTATTGGGGAAGTAATAAACGCACAAAACGGCGCCAGGCTGGAGGCAACGAGAATTTCTACAATGCATAAATTTTTTTTTGGCATACTTTGTATTCAACACAAACTCTAACATTTTACTCGTAAACATAGTCCCAACGTTTTTCGTAAAAGAAGGTTACTTGTCACAATATTCGTTTACGGGTATTTTTTTTTCATGTATATACCTAAATTCTCACCTTGTTATGCCTTTTTGTACCTGGAAGAGGAGGGGTTTCTCTCCTATTTTTCGGATATCTTACCGACTTCAGGATGGCCTATCTGTCGCTTCCTTTCAGAAGCTGTACAACACTCTTGGTCCCTCACAAAAAGAGATTTTTTAGTAAAAACAGCAAAAACCTTTGCTATAACACAAATTTCTTAAAATGAAGGTTTGGTTTTGTAGAATGGGTAGCCCACCAGTAAGGCGAGTTTAGTAGGATTCCAAATTGGCCCTTTGCTATATCCTAGCGAGAAGAATTTTAGGAGAGAGAAAGTAGAAATGGCTTAATGCCGGGATTAGGACTAGAGATGAAAGAAAATTGGAAAGGAAGAAGAGTAGAAATTGAGTGCCTTTTGATACACAAGCATGTACGTGCACTCTACGGTAGAGGACTGGCCCACGCTTAAATAAATACCTACACGGAGTATACTAATAAGTGGGTCTTCGTATCCTCATTAAACCGCAAAAAAACAAAAAACATTTGGGGTATCTTTGCGACGAACAAAACAAAAAAATGCTTTTAAACCAAACATATATTTCGTTTACAACAAAATACGTGTACGGGTCCGTCAGCTTCTCACAAAATAATAAACGTTTGGGACATTTTTACGACAAACAAAATACTTTTATTACAAAATTATTCTTTTCTAGAAACTGTGTAACGTTTCGCTTTAACTTATCAAACGTTGGCCATAAATGGAGCTTTATTAAAAGTAGCTAACTTTGTTTCTTGTTAACTCCTTAGCAGCTTCGCCTACGGAAAAAGGATCTTTCTTTAGTTAAAAAAAACCCCACAACTCTTGAATGCCAAAAAATGTTTCGATACCCGCAAATGATTACTCGTTTACCGGACCGAAAATTTTTTTCTTGTGTCTCTCATACTAAAGACAAAGGGTTATTATTTGAGATAATATATCAGTGATGGGCAAACATGCACTATTGCACATTATTGTGTACGTATCAAAGAACATAATCCTAAACAATCCCATGGGCTTGTACGTAATTCCAATTGTGTGCTCGTCACTGGCAGAGGCATATTCTTACATCGGGCTTTTGGTCTTCCCGGTTTGCGTGTACCACCATGTTTGCATTCAAAAGACTTTTTTGCTGCAGCTTCTTCATTCATTCTGACAACATGACCTAGCCAATGCAGCCATTGTATTTTGATGCGTGTAACTATGCTATCTTCGTCATACAGTTCATACAGCTCGTGGTTCATACGCCCCTTATATTCTCCATTAACGCTAATTGGCTATATATTTTACGAAGAATCTTTCTCTCAAATACTCCAAGCACTGCCTCATCTGCTTTCACAAGTACCCATGCTTCAGAACCATATAACAACACGGGTAGTATCAATGTCTTGTATAGTGTAATCTTCGCCTGTCGAGAGGTGGACTTCTTTCTAAACTGCTTACTTAATCCAAAGTAGCATCTGTTTGCCGGTACTATTCTTCGCTTTATCTCAAAACTGGTGTCATTTGTTTCGGTTACGGCGGTGCCTAGGTAGATAAAGTTATTGACTATTTCAATGTTGTTGTTCCCAACTTTCTCCATTTTCTTTATCTGCTCGGTTGTACAAGGTGTTCTCCATTTTCTCTATCTGCTCGGTTGTACAAGGTGTTTTTGGGAGTTGAAACCATTCATTGCGTGTATCTCCATTTACTGCCAGACCCATTTTCACTGACTCTCTTTCGATTCTTTCAAAGGCAGCAGTTACTATTTCTGGTGACCGACCTATGATGTCGATGTCGTCGGTATAGGCAAGTAGCATATGTTCTCAAACAAACAGATATCATTAGAGCAACAGACAAATGACGGCCAGGTACAAGAAAACACAACAAGAATTTTTAAAGCGCATACTTGGACTTTCATCGTAAACAAAGTCCAACGTTTTTTCACAAAATGGAGTACATGTCGAAAATTTCCTTTATGTGAAATGATTTTTTTGCGTGTAGCCGCATATTATGCACTAAAAAAATATTCATCGTAAAGTATCTATTCCAGCAGCTCAAAAAATGGCTTTCTCCCACTCTCTTTCCCTCGCTCTTACTTTCTCTCACTCTTTCGCCTGCATTCTTTCTTTCTGCCACTCTCTCTCCCTCACTCTTCCTCTCTCACTCTCTCTATACCAATTTACTATTCAGTTATCCTGTTTTTTTTCCTTCATATAAAAATAATGCACTTTTCCCCTTCCTCTTCCTCATCTAACTTCTCCAACAAAATTGAAATGTTTCGGGGTTTTGTTATTTGTTTACCTTAAAGTCTATTTATATGCAATTTGAAAAAAATAATAAACGAAAAGGGGTATTGAGTATTGAATGTTGAAAAAAAATCTGTTATTTTTTAAATAGGTATAAATAAAAATGACATTGAGAAATGCAAACTTGTGTTGCTAGCTCTCGAATGCAAAATCCAACTGCACAAACAACAAAAAATCCAACAGAGACGTTGATATATAATTATCAGCCAATCAAGTAGTTAAAAGTAAGTAAACCAGACCAGATCACCGCTTACCCCTTGAGCCAAAGCCGAGAGAACAAATAGGAAAAAACCATGGTTTGCAAGTATTTGTACTCGCAGT
Source organism: Stomoxys calcitrans (assembly GCF_963082655.1). Taxonomy (NCBI): domain Eukaryota; kingdom Metazoa; phylum Arthropoda; class Insecta; order Diptera; family Muscidae; genus Stomoxys; species Stomoxys calcitrans. The sequence continues at coordinate 76,917,485 of NC_081554.1, read as the reverse complement.
GCAAACGATTTGCAATGTATTTAGAAAACAACTGTCGAGACAAAAAATGCATGACGCATGCGACAGTGGATCCAGCGCGCATATACAAATGATGCTATCGCAACAATACGCGCCATGACGTTTGCAAACTTTTGCTGCAAATAGTCAGAGTCGCACTCAACTGCCGGCATAGGAATGGCAAATCAAACGATAACAGCATTTGACAACCACATGCGCAGCAAAATGCATGAGTAATTTTCAGTGAGTTAAGAAGTGAGAGAGAGAGAGAGAGAGAGCAACAGAGCGCCAAAAACTCCTTTACCCCCTCCCACGCATGTGACAATCAAGAAATTCTCTTGCTCTCTAACATTCACTGCCATTACAAATTCATAGAGCAGGCAAGCCAGCCAGTCAGCAAGTGCTGCATGGACAAATTTGGTTTAGGTTTTGCTAAGCAAACATCGTCAGCGTCGGTGGTTTTCTCATATCGTCGTTGTTGAATTACCGCAACGTCATTGGCATGAGTATTTTTGTTCGCTGCATTTATGTGTCCCAATTCCACAAATACTTGTGCTGATAAAAATTCGAAATTAATTTGCCAGTCAGCCAAAAAACTAATGTTGTTACTTGCCCTTGTTATCACATTTGCTTGCTTGCTTGCTTGCCAGCCCGCCAGCGCACACTTGAGAGGTGTGAATGGTTTCCTGTATTTGCCAGGGGGAACAACTGCAATCGCAAACGCAATATTTTATTTGTACAAAAGCAAAAATTATATTTGCCAGGGGCGTTAACGTCTGATTAGTTAGAGCGCAATAAAGTTTTCAAAAACAAAATTTCTTAATAAAATGAAAAATACTGACCACGATTAACATGTGTCGTTTTAAGTACAAAGTTTGAGGCAGGGGTTTTAGAATGATTCGAAAAAGGTGAGTTCATTCGTAGGCCAGTTCGGCACCTTGTGATACCCTAGCGAGAAAAGAAGTTTGGGTAAGAGGATACCGTAGACAGTGTTCGAATCAGACCTTGATATGAGAAAGGCAGATGAAGTGAAAAAAAGAGAGGAGAAAGCAAGCGCCTATCCGACACCCTTGAGGAACTCCTGTCTACTTCATGAACTGCTCGACGTGTGCCAGTCACTAGTCCTAGGGGTTGGATCTCATCAAGACCGCGTTCTCCGGTCAAAACCATCCCTTCTTGCATACGCAACTGAGGGGACTTCCCAGACGTACTAGAGATAGGAAAAAAGGAATAAAAGAAGAGTAGGGAGCAAACGCATATTTGACTAGCCCACATGTATTTGCATTCTGGGAGGACCAATGGTACACGCCCACCAAAGTGTCTACTCGTTGTGGGATATCAGTGGTGGGATATCATTGCCTTCTCTTTCGAAACGAAACCCTTCTTGCCTACGCATCTAAAGAGACTTCCTCGAGATATACCACCCAGGTCAGAGAAAAAAAGCCAACTCGAGACGGAAAGGCTATGCCCCTTTAAACCCTAACATAAACAACACAAATACTTAATCGTGTCTTTATCATACTCATCAAGATATCTTTTGCCGTTATGATTATTAACTCCTGCCATAAGCCTCAGTGACCGATTATCAAAAGCCAGCAACTCCTTTGGTTGACAAGAGGAAAGAACGTTCTTACAGTTTGTCATCCATGTGCCGATTCCCATCTCACCATCGACTCCGTACTTCTCAATTTAGGAGTTGAGCGAATAGCACGCATGAAAGACGAATAATTTCTTCAGCAGCTGTCGACCTCTGCTTCCAGGCATATTCGTCCTTCTTCTCATTCCGAAAATTGTCCTTCCTTTCCTTGAACCCAAGGCCTTGAGCGCCGCCATATTGTCCACATAAATCTTGAGTTTAGGAAGAGGAAAATCCCTTCCCGGTCTGAAAACCGTACACTCGTCCGGCAGATTCAGCAACATACCTACATCAAGAGCCTTGGACTTGACACGCATTAAGGCGTAACAACTTCTTCACCTGCTGTCGACGGTCCTTCCAGGCATATTCGTCCTTCTTTCCATTCCGAAAATTGTCCTTCTTTCCTTGAATTCAAGGCCTTGAGCGCCGCCATATTGCCCACATAAATCTTGAGTTTAAGAAGAGGAAAGTCCCTTCCCTGTCTGAAGACCATACTCCGGGAGTCTCAGCGGCATACATACATCGAGTGTCTCAGACTTGACACGCATAAAAGTGTAACAACTTCTTCACCTGCTGTCGACGAGCCCTTCCAGGCATATTCGTGCTTCTTCTCATTCCCAAAATTGTCCTTCCTTTCCTTGAACCTAAGGCCTTGAGCGCCGCCATATTGTCCACATAAATCTTGAGTTTAGAAAGAGGAAAGTCCCTTCCCTGACTGAAAACCGTACACTCGTCCGGCAGTCTCAGCCACGTACCTACATCGAGTGTCTCAGACTTGACACGCATAAAAGTGTAACAACTTCTTCACCTTCTGTCGATGTGTTCTTATAGGCATATTCGTCCTTCTTCTCATTCCGATAATTGTCCTTCTTTCCTTGAATCCAAGGCCTTGAGCGCCGCCATATTGCCCACATAAATCTTGAGTTTAGGAAGAGGAAAGTCCCTTCCCTGTCTGAAAACCGTACACTCGTCCGGCAGTCTCAGCGGCATACCTACATCGAGTGTCTTTAAATTGACCCCCATCCCATCTCCGACATCATCTTTGAACTAAAACTGAGGTCTCATGTTTCTCAAACACCGCATACGTCTCCCAATCTTCTGTTTCCTGAAAACAAGTACTGAAGATCCTGGAGGCCACCGTAGCGCAGAGGTTAGCATGTCCGCCTATGACGCTGAACGTATGGGTTCGAATCCTGGCGAGACCATCAGAAAAAATTTTCAGCGTTGGTTTTCCCCTCCTAATGCTGGCGACATTTGTGAGGTACTATGTCATGTGAAACTTCTCTCCAAAGAGGTGTCGCACTGCGGCTCGCCGTTCGGACTCGACTATAAAAAGGAGGCCCCTTATCATTGAGCTTAAACTTGAATCGGACTGCACTCATTGATATGTGAGAAGTTTGCCCCTGTTCCTTAGTGGAATGTTCATGGGCAAAATTTGCATTTGCAAGTACTGAAGATCCTATCTCGAATCGGTCTCAGAGCTAGGTATCTATGAGATTTTGCTCAATCTACTATCCGCCTTTATAGTATCCAGAATAGAACAGTTCTTAGCTTGTCGTGATCCCTCAGACTAAGTGCCATCTTGGCGGCACAGTTTTAAATATAGACTTCTTTAGGCTGTATATACAGCATCGCATCCATATATGCCAGCGGTGTCAACTCTTCCTTAAACCCAAAGCAGCCTGTTTTTGCACCTCTTGAACTTGAACTTCCTATGTACAGTTTTCCAGCATTGCTAAAACCTGCCTGCATTGTGGATCTCAACACCGCCTTAAATCCGACGGAGGTCAGTCTTTGCACCGAACTTGAACTCCCTTATACGAATCCTTTTATCTGCAGCTTGTTTGCATACCGCTGACCCATATGTCAATATAGGGCTCATAATGGCTTTGGAAATTCTTTAAATCATCTCGGCTTTCTACCGAAAATTCTCTGCCAGAAGTGGAAGATGCATAGTGCTTTTCGGTTTCTTTCCTCCTTATTCCTATTTCAAGACAGTTTTGAATCGAGGACTAGGCCTAGGTATATCGCCTCCTTCAAAAGCTGCAGAGAACACGGGAGACAGGAATCCGGTATCGTAAATTTCCGAGAAAAGAGCACCAGGTTCCTCTTCCTTGGGTCAGTTCTTAAATCACCTCGTTGACCCTTCGTGATCTTTGGTCCAATTTTTCTGACTACATTATCCGTTCTAACCGACACTAGAAGAACTTAGAGGCGTAAACTTAGGCTAGGCTTCCAATGCGGCAAGGTGGAACATAAAGTAGAACGACAGGCTTGTGTTGCGGCGGCGTGTATAAAAAGAAGAATGTTTAAGGTTGTTGGAGACTTAGAGGCGTAAACTTGGGCTAGGCTTCCAACGCGGCAAGGTGGAACATAAAGTAGAACTACAGGCTTGTGTTGCGGCGGCGTGTATAAAAAGAAGAATGTTTAAAAACGGCCTACCCGGATGCCTAAGTTATAAATCTTGCCGTCATAATCTGAACCAACTTATGTCTCAAGTTCGCGTTGACAATCCTGCCGCATAGCATATTATTCGTCCATTGGAAGATATTCGGGTGGATCCCCATACGGTCCAGGTCGGTGACTATAGAACCTATCTCAAATTTTTGAATGCCCTCTTCCTATACTCTTTCAGTTAGAGACAACTTGCCCTCTCGTACCAATACGAGGAAAGTCGTCTCCAAAAACCTTCACTTGAGGCATGAGTATTGTGCCCCATTTAAGTTTTCCAATGCTAATCCCTCCCTCATATTTGGGTCAATCTGTCTTACTAGGGATTTGAGTTAAAACTATGGCAGACTATGGAAGAATAGGCCCATAATCATTTGTCATGTACAGGTTTATTTTTCCCGCCTTGGGCTTAAAGACCATTATGACCTCTCTCTCTCTCCATGCCCTTGGTATGTATGACCAGTTCGGGAGAGAAGTGGGAATATCCCAAAACTAGCCTACTCTCTCCTTTGGAGGCCAAGGTAGCGCAGAGCTTAACATGTCCGCCTATGAACGCCTGGGTTCGAATCCTGGCGAGAACATAAGAAAAAAAATTTCAGCGGTGGCTTTCCCCTCCTATTGCTGGCGACATTAGTGAATTACTATGCCATGCATAGAAGCCATGTAAAAACTTCTTCCAAAAGAGGTATCGCACTGCGGCACCTTTTTCGGACTCGGCTTTATCCTTGAACTAAAAACTTGAATCCGACAGCACTCGTTGGTATGTGAGAGGTTTGCCTCTGTTCCTTAATGGAAAGTTCATGGGCAAATTTGCGATTTTTTTCTGGCTGCGTCTCCAAAACCAGGTCCACCTTCTCCTGATTGCACTCATCGTGAGCCATTTCCTGTTAAGGTGGCTCCTGCGGATTTTGCGGCCGGCTAGAAAATGAGTCTCCATTAGCAGTTCCACCCTCCCCTGGTTGCTCCCGGTTAAAGTTCTGTCCTGTCTACTTAGAGAGCTTGCTGTGCTGGTATCCTTAGACAACTTCAAAGTGCCTTCCAATTCTTCCAGAGAATTTTTCATAGGAACTCCTTCGTTGTCCACGTCTCCTTGAACCTTGTCACGATATTCGTTCCAGTACTTTTCCTAACTGCTTCCCTAATGATTACTTTCAGCTCTAACAATCTTTCAGCTCTGCCAATCTTTCAGCTCAACCAATCAAGACTGGTTGGTCTTAGGCGGTAGCTTCCCCCTGCCGATTTGGTGCTCAACCTGAAAACGTATCCTGTAGTAGTCCGAAAAGAGGCTCGGCATAGGGATGTTCCTTTTTGAGAATGTTTCTACCTAATAATCGGTAATGGGTTAATGCACAGATCAAAGACCCAATGGCTTCTGATATACCTTTTGCCCGGTCAGGTTAAAGTTTTAGTCATCCGATTTGTGCTCTTGGCCTAAATAATAGCCACCAATTTGCTCACATAAGGTTTTTCCTCAAGTCAGGTCGGGTCCAACTATTGGCGTTCTGGCTTCGGTGGTCAAATTTTGGCACTCGGGATCAATTTTTTAGTCATTACTATTACCAGTTAGATAGCCATGGACTGGTGGCGCCAGCAAGTTTTAGATAAAAACACTGATTTATTTTTATTGCACCCAGTTCTTATTACTTTGCAGATCACATTTTCAATGCCTCTGGGCAGCCACTCAGTGTCTTCCGTTTCTCTTTGTATTTGTGAGATTGTACTTGCTCACATGATGCCTATTTCTGTGCTGTATCCAAAACAAAGTATTTTTTTTCACTGATTTTTGTTTTTGTTTGTTTTTATTTTCGCTTCATTATTATGTGTGCAAATTCTCAAAACGAAACAAGGTCAAATGCAATTTATTTATTTGTATTGTTGGTATGGGGTTTGTTTTTGACTTTTTTTTGTGAATTTTGTTACTTGTTTTGTTATAACACTGGTTAACAGTTATTTTAGAGAAAAAAACTTTATTTTGGTTTTATTGTCAATCCTCAGAATTTTTGGGGAATATAGTCTATTTGCTATCAACAACGCCCTTCATAAATATTGAGTACCTGCCTATCTTGAATATCTGGAGTCAGTTGATAACTTTATTTATTTGAAAGCTTTCGGAATTTCGAAGACGGACGGACAGAGATGTCTAGGATTTCCACTCGATTTTAAAATTTCAACTCGAGCAAGACTATACAACCCATATACGATCTCAAGTTGATATTTCTATGTGTTATAAACTAAGTCTATGATTAGTATACCTCCTCTTTCCCCTTTACCTTTTCTATGGGGTTGGCTTTAAAAATATTTTGTTGTATTTATAACTCAATTTGTATCATTAAAATTCGTAGCCTAGTGTCATAAATTGTATACTCTTATAAATAACATTGCCTGCAGCACCAAGTCTGTTATGCCGAATATTTTAGCAAAACAAAAACAAAAAATGTTTTTGATTTATCTTTTCCGTTTTGTTGCAGCTACTGCGGTCTGCTTTTACTGCACAATTGCCATACAACTGTAGCATTCAATTTGTTGCGTTTGTATTGTTGTACTCACAGCAAGCAATGAATGCGACGATCACATGCATGAAGTGTTAGGCAATAAGCATCTCCAAATTGAGTGCAGCCCATCATAGTAGAGCGGGAGAGAAAGAGAGAGCACATAAGAGAGTTGTTTGACTAAGAAATAACTGCATGCTATTGCTCTGCTGTGTGATCGTCCCACTTCTGCTGGCTTCGTTTGATGTTTACCAAACACTAATGTTGGGGCTTGCATGAACACACACACACACTCCCCCACACACAAGTACTTTTGGTTTTATACACCATTCAGTCGGTGTCAAATCAAAGCTTTCTTTTCAAGGATATTTTGCAGTTGGCATTACTGTGCTGTTTATTGTTCCCTTTGTGTTTGATTGTGTGTAAGCGCCTACGTGTGAAAGAGTGTGAATAATATGCTAGGGAATCACCGAGAGCTATTAGTTTTGCCCCAATGCTGATGCTCAGGGATGGGAGTTTCAAATCTCTTAGCTGTACTTGTTGAGTCAAAAAAACAACAACAAATGTATTAAAATGAATAAAGAAAAATAAAATAATACATAATACATAAATAAATATAAAATAATGAAATGTTTTGTTATTTATGAAAATGGACAACTTTAGTCTGGTACCAGGAGCTCCTGGAACTTCGGTTTCAGGCTGACAATGGTGAGGCTCTGAGGACCGGTTTCAGCCTGACAGTCATGATGGCTGTGGTTTGTACCCAAATAGCGGGTAGAGCGCAAACTTGGCATTTGTTGGAAGTTCACCTTTTACGAGATTTTATAAAAATTAGAATATTATTTCCAAGAAGACTGGCGCCACTATAGGTACAAAATTACTGTCTTTCGGTAGAATGAACAACAGAAATACGCCTTAGTTTGAAGACTGTAAGAAATGTGGTGAGTTCTACATGGACAGGGAAAACAAACAAATTTTTTGGAATGATATTAAGACTAAACCGTTGTCTCCATAGAAGTCCTTCTAAGCTCAAAAATTCCTGAAAAAATCTTTGCAACACTCCCAACCCTGCTGGTGGCTGTTTTTGTTTTATTTATTTTCTTTTGTTGTTTTTTTCTTCTTCTTCTAAGTTTTGTGTCAGTTGGTGTATTCTCTTTTACATCCTTCTTTCATTCATTCTTTTGTTTACCCAAACTTAAGCTCGTTTGGTTGTTGTGTGGACATTTGTTTTTTGTTTTTCTTCAATTTTATTGCTCCACCAAAGAACGAACGAACGCTTGTTGTAAAGAATTCGTTCGGCGAAGAAATTCCTGGAATTTCGTTGTGATAAGGTGAGAACCAAACAATCTGAGAAAAAATAATTATGTCATGGCTTCTTGAACTGAGCTTTTCGTTTATGTTTTTGTTTTGCTCAAAGGAGCTGTGAGCTCGCCTCGGTTGTTTTGTTTATTTTGTTTTTCTCAAAAATACGGAAATTCTTTCTAAATGTACGCACATGGTTGTTGCAGGGATTAAGGATTGTGTTTTATTGTTTTGTTCGCAATTTCTGTTTGTGTGTGTGTGTGCGTTTGCTGGTGTGATGTTAAGATGCGGCATTGTTGTGTACTTTTTTTTATTTTTGGTGGATAATTTGCTAACGCCACCACGTGTTTTCAAATAAAAATGCGTTGTACCTACTTTAGAGCATATGAAAATTAAGATAACAATTCAATAGATATGATATTACGATTTGAGGTAAAGTTATGTAGGTAACTGTAAGAAGTTTTTTCGTACGGTTCCATTCCATTCCATTGCTCAATGGGGCCAACATAACTCAGAGGTTAGGCATGAGTTCAAATCCGTCGAAAACATCAGAAACAAGTGAAGAGCTATTAAGTTCGGCCGAGCCGAGACTTTAAATAGAGAGACCGGCCTTTATGGCAGCTATATCCAAGTTTGTTAAAGGGCTGAACACAACTCACTGTCACAAATTTCTCTGTCCCCAGTTTCGGCGAAATCGGAGAATAAATGCGCCTTTGTTGGGGCCATATCTAAACCGATGTGGACCTACACAACTCATTGTCACAAAGTTCGGAGAAATAGGACAATAAATGCGCCTTCTATGGGCCCAAGAACTAAGATCGAGAGATCGTTCTATATGACGGCTATATCCAAATCTAGACCGATCTTAAAGAAATTGACAAGAGATGTCGAGTGGCCTAACACAACTCACTGACCCAAATGTCAGCAAAATCAGACAATAAATGTGGCTTTTATGGACTAAAAACATTAAACCGTCAGCTCGGTCTATATGGGGGCTATATCAAGATACAGTCCGATATAGCCCATCTACGAACTTAACCTGCCTTTGGACAAAAAATCTGTGCAAAGTTTCAGCTCAATATCTCTATTTTTAGGGACTGTAGCGTGATTTCAACGGACAGACGGACGGACATGGCTAGATCGTCATAGATTTCTACAACGACCAAGAATATATATACTATATAGGGTCGGAAATGGATATCTCGATGTGTTTCAACGGAATGAGAAAATTAATATACCCCCATCCTTCGGTGGTGGGTATAGAAATGTTCACGTGTTGTTATCCCCTCATATTGCTGGAATCAATTGTGAGGTTATTACGTTAGGCAATCAGCCGCCCTGCGGCTACCCGTTCGGATCCGAAAATAAACAAGAGGTCCCTTATTATTGAGCTTGATCTTGTATCGGGCAGCACTCATCGATATGAGAGAATTACCCCTTTGCGCCTTACTGGAATGTTCAAGAAAAAAAATTAAAGTTTTGCTCCCTCAAAAGCCAAATTCTTAAATAAACATAACAAATATTTTCATACCCCCTTAGGCGAAAGCCCTAGCAGCCAGTTCTTATGTTTGAACCGTTTATTATGGTTCGTCTAAAATGCCCACTTTAGACGGTTTTGGTTTTGGGGCGGCTCCCTAGGTAATTACACCCAATTTTTAGTATTCGATAATCATACTCGTACTCTACTCTCAAATACCTTTCATTGGAATCCCACATTGTTACGATCGGTTCAGTTTTGATTTTGGGCGGTTCTTTTGGGGGCGGCATCCTAGGTACTTGGATTAAATTTTTGATATCACATTCGTATTCTACTCCCGAATACCTATCATTTGAGTCCCATATTGTACCGATCGATGCACTTTTGATTTTGGGCACTACTTTTGAGGCGGTATTGGGCGTGTGGCGGCCTCCTAGATACTTTGATCCAATTTAAAACATCATATTTATACTCTACTCCCAAATTCTTTTCATTTGAGTCCCATATTGTACCGATCAGTGCAGTTTTTATGTTGGACGCTACTCTTGGGGCGGTTTTGGACGTGGGGCGGCTACTTAAACACTTTAATCCAATTTAAAATACCATATTCATACTCTACTCCTGATTACCATTTATTGGAGTCCGATATTGTCCACTTTTTATTTTGAACGGTACTCTTGAGGCGACGCCCTCGGCACTTGGATTCAATTTTTGATATCACATTCGTATTCTACTCCCGAATACCTATCATTTGAGTCTCATATTGTACCGAACGGTCCACTTTGATTTTTGGCACTACTTTTGGAGCGGCTTTGGACTTGGGATGGCTTCCTTAGTACTTGGACCCAATTTTAAATATCATATTCATACTCTACTCTCAAATATATTTCATTTAAGTACCATATTATCCCGATCGACCCACTTTGATTTTTGGCAGTACTTTTGGGGCAGTATTGGGCTTGGGACGGCTCCCTAGCTACGTGAACCAAATGTTTAATACCATATTCGTATTTAACTCCCAAATGCCTTTCATTTGAGTCCCATATTGTCCCAGTCGGTAAATATGTCCTACTGGGGGCCTTTGGGGGGTGTGGAGGCCCCTCAGACACCAAGGAATACATTTTTATATCAGATGTGTACTCTACTTTTAAATAACTTTCATTTGATACCCATATTGCCCAAAGCGGTAAAGTGTCCTGTTGGGTGGTGTTTTTGGGGGTGAGGACCTCCCCGACACTTAGTGTGCCATTTGTATGGCAAGTCCGCACTCTACTCTTAAATACCTTTCGTTTGATACCCATATTGTCCCAATCGGTAAACATGTCCGTTCGGGTGGGTTTTTGGATGGGGCGTCCCCCCAGTCCATCCGTCTGTCCGTTGAAATTACGCTACAGTGTTCAAATATCGAGATATTGAGCTGAAATTTTGCACAGATATTTTTCTCGTCCATAGGCATGTTAATTTCGAAGATGGTCTATATCGGCCTATATCTTGATATAGCTCCCATATAGACCGATCAGCCAATTAAAGATCTTAAACCCATAAAAGCCACATTTATTATCCGATTTTGCTGAAATTTGAGACAGTGAGTTGTGTTAGGCCACTCGAAATCCTACCTTAATTTGGCCCCGATCGGTTCAGATTTGGATATAGCTGTCATATAAACCGATTTCTCGATTTAAGGTTTTGGGCCCATAAAAGCCGTACTTATTGTCCGATTTCGCCGAAATTTGGGACAGTGAGTTGTGTAAGACTCTTTGACATCTTTTGCCCAGATCGGTCGAGTTTTTGATATAGCTGTTATACAGACCGATATCTCGATTTAAGAATTTGGACCCGTAAAAAGCGCATTCATTGTCCGATTTCGCTGAAATTTGGGACAATTAGTTGTGTTAGGGCCTTCGACATCTTTCTTTAACTTGCCCCAGATCCGCGCTGATCGGCCATATAGACCGATCTCTCGATTATAGGTCTTGGACCCATAAAAGACGCATTTATTGTCCGATTTCCCCGAAATTTGGGACAGTGAGATCGGCATCCCTCTTCATTTTGGCTTAGATGGGTTTGGATTTGGATATATTTGCTAAATCAACTGATCTCTCGATTTAAAGTCTTGGCCCCACAAAGGGCGCATTTATAATCCGATTTCGCTGAGATTTGACACAGTGACTTATGTTAGGCTTTGCGACATCCGTGTCGTATATGGATCGGTGTATATTTGGATATAGCTACCAAAGAGGCTAATCTTTTGTTCTACAAAAATGGACAATGATTCAATGTCTGTGACGAATTTGGTCCAAATCAGAGTATATTCTGATATAGCTGCTTTAGGGGCATAAATTATGCATTTTTCACCGAATTATGACGAATGGTGGTTTACATATATACCGGAGGTGGTGGGTATCCAAAGTTCGGCCCGGCTTAACTTTACGCCTTTTTACTATAGAAGTCAAGACCCAAGATCGGTTTATATGGCAGCTATATCAAAACTTTAACCGATTTAGCCCATTTACAGACAGACAGGCGGACGGACATGGCTAAATTGACTTAAAATGTTATGACGGTCAAGAATATATGGGGTCTTAGGTGAATATTTCGAGGTGTTACAAGCGGAATGAGGAAATTAATATTAATATTTATATGGATAGGGGTATATTAATCCCCCCTATTATAGTCACCACCATAGGATGGGGGTATACTTATCTAGTCATTCTGTGTGTAACATCTCGAAATATTGATCTGCCAGCTCCGTTCGTTAAGGGATTCGTCATGGACCGTTGGGGACGGCAATTGAGCCATGTCGGTTCAGATTGGGATATAGCTTCCATATAAACCAATCTCCCTAATTGACTGCTTTAGCTCTTTTGAGGCGCAGTAATTATCCGATTTGGATATTCTTATTCTTGTTATGACTTCCAACAACTGTCCAAAGTACGGCCCATATCGGTATATAACCTGTCATAGCTTTTATATAAATCTATCTCCCGCTTAGTCTTCTACGGTACCAAAAAACTTAAATTTGTGCCTTATATTCAGAACTTTGGTTCGTAAAATACTAATATGCCTTCAACTGAGTTCATTGGTAGTAACTTTTTGCAGAAACTATGATTTCCAAGATTTGGTCCCGCCGAATTTAGCACATTTTTACTTGTTTTGCCTTATTCAGCCCCTAAAGCTCTTACTGAAAAATGTGGCTTTCTTATGTATTTAAATTACAAAAAAAAACTCATTGTAAGTCCGCATTCATCCTTCGTATGGAGGCTAGCCTCCATATCCCCTTGTATTGAGACAGGGTGCGTATTGTGCGTCATGCAGTCCTGAATGACTTCAACTGAATTTAGACAAACACAATACCCAAGAGGATGTTAGGATGTATGTGTAAACTACGCTCGTTCTGGCTGCAGTATAAGTGTGCGTACAGAATTAGAAATACATAAAATACATACATACACATATATACCGAGATTGTTATGTATAAATTGGTTTTTTGTTTCTTTGAAATGACTAGGCACATACATGTATGTAAACCGGTATTTAATATACAACATGTGCATAAAGGCGTACCAAAAGTACAAGTATCCTGCAACACCATAGAATGGACAAAAGTTTTCTTTGGAAAAACATTTTTGAAACAAACACATGATCTTGAACGCAAAGAGGCAACGAAAAAAATTTCTGAAAAATGTATTCATAGTTTGTAATGCCCTCACAGAAGGACAATTTGTTGGATGCTGTATGAAGACAAAAAAAAAACATTTTTCACTGGAATGAAATCCCACATACTATACTCGTATATATTATTAGATGTGATTTAATCGAAATGTATAAATGAAGATACAAGTACTATGAGGAAAATGGAAAAGTTAATTATCTTCATAACTAAGTAAAGCAGTTGTCTAGTATGGTGTGATGATTAGGTTAGGTTTGGATTTACTTTTTATACCCTACACCACTACTGTGGTACAGGGTGTCATAACTTAGTGAATTTGTTTGTAACACCCAAAAGGAAGAGAGAAAGACCCATTGAAAAGTATACCTATCCGATCAGAATCACTTTCTTATTCGATTTAGCTATGTCCGTCTGTCTGTCCATGTTAATTTGTGTACAAACTACAGGTCGCAATTTTCATCCGAGTGTTTTGAAATTTAGTACACGCATATTTTTGGACCAAGAGACGAAGCCTATTTAAATTGGAAATAATCGGTTCAGATTTGGATATAGCTCCCATATATATGTTTGCCCGATTTGCAGTAATAATGCAATAAAATGGTCATTTGTTAACCTTTGGAAATTTGGTAGGAAGGATTTTTTCTTGACTCTCGTCACTACTGGTGAATTTAATAGAAATCGGTTCCGATTTTTGCTCCTAGAGCCACTGCAAGCGCATTTATTGATCAATCTTACCAAAATTTTGTACAACCCTTTCCTTGACGACTACTACAATATCTACAAAGTTTGGTCGAAATCGGTTCAGATTAAGATATAGCTCCCTTATATATGTTCGTCCGTAGCTCCTAAATATATATTCGTCCGATTTTGGATAATTTGCAACAATGTGGTCATTTGTTTAAACATATTTGTTTTGCTCGAAATTTGATAGGGGCTGTTCAGATGGGTTATTAACCCATCCGAAAACCTACGCCGGTGTCCATCAAAATTAGTTCATAATTAGATATAGCTCCCAATTTGAACCTATAGTATAGGTGTAGGGTATTATAAAGTCGGTAAACAGCCTAACTTTTGACTTTGCTTGCTGGTTTAGATTTTATTAAATTTTTATACCCACCACCATAGGATAGAGGGTATATTCATTTAGTCATTCCGTTTGCAACACATCGATTTTCGACCCTACAAAGTATATTTATTACGGATCGTCGTAAAATTCTAAGACGATTTGACGTTGTCCGCGTGTCTGTCCTTCCTTCCGTCTGTTGTAATCACTTTACATCCTTTAAAATTTGAGATATTGAGCTAGAATTTGGCACAGATACGTCTTTTGAATGCACGCTGATTTATTTCTTAAAAGGGCCATATCGGACCATATTTGGATATAGCTGCTATATAGACCGATCTGCCGATAAAGGGTCTAATGCAATAAATGTTTTATTTATTACCCGATTTCGCTGAGATTTGAAAGAGACAGAGTTATTTTAAGCCTCTCGACATCTGACCTAAACATGGTTAAGATCGGACTATATTTGGATATATCTGCCATATATACCGATCTCCTCCCTATAAAGGGTCTGAAGCCCATGAAAGGTTTATTTTTTATCCGATTTCGCTGAAATTTTAAATATTGGGTAGTTTATGGCCTCTCAATATTGGACCCAAAAATGGTTCAGATCGGACTATATTTAGATATTGCTGTCATATAGACCGATCTGCCGATAAGGGGTCTGATGCCCATAAAAGCTTTATTTTTAAACCGATTTCGTTGAAATTTAAAATTGTCAGTTGTTTTAAGCCTCCCAACATCCTACCTAAGTATGAGTCCGATCAAACTATATAGATATTGCCGTCATAAGGACTGATCTCCCATTTTAGGGTCTTAATCCCATAAAAAGCAGATTTTTTTTCTGAAATTTTTACTTGTATGCGAGTTCTCGGGACCTGAATAAAATATGATCGAGGCCAGCCCCTATTAAGATATAACTACGGATATAGTAGTGGAGTTATAACAAATAAGAGCGTGCTAAGCTCGGCCGGGCCGAACAACCCTCCACCATGGATTGCATTTTTCGAGTTCTCTGCGCGGTATCACTTTTTAGGCAAACAAAGAATAGTGAACAAGAACTGTTATTCTATTGGAGCTATATCAAGTCATAATCCGATTCAGACCATAAATGAATTGAATGCTGAACATTGTAGAAGTATTTCATTGTGTTGCATTTCTGTCCATTCGGATAAAAATTGCGCCTTGTTGGGGCTCACGAAGCAAAATCGGGAGACCGGTTTATATGGGAGCTGTATCAAGCTATTGATCGATTCAGACCATATTGGACACGTATGTTGAAAGTCATGAGAGAAGCCGTTGTACAAAATTTCTACCAAATAGGATGAGAATTGCGCCCTCTAGAGGCTCAAGAAGTCAAGATCCCAGATCAGTTTATAGGGCAGATATATCCGGATATATAACGATTTTCGTCATACTTCGCACAAGTATTGGAAGTCATAACAAAACACCTCATGCAAAATTTCAGCCAAATCGGATGAGAATTGCGCCCTCCAGTGGCTCAAGAAGTCAAGATCCAAGATCGGTTTATATGGCAGCTATACCAGATTATAAAACGATTTAAATCATACTTAGCACAGTTGTTGTAATTGATACCACGTGCCAAATTACAACCAAATCGGATAAGAATTGCGCCCTCTAAAAGCTGAAGAAGTCAATACCCATGATCGGAATATATGGCAGCTATATCAAAACATGAACCGATTTGAACCATACCTAGCGCAGTAATTGGAAGTGATACCAAAACCAAGCCAAAAAGAGGCTCAAGAAGTCAAGACCCAAAATCGGTTTATATGGCAGCTATATCAAAACATGGACCGCTTTGGCCCATTTACAATCCCAACCGACCTACACTAATAATAAGTATTTGTGCAAACTTTCAAGCCCCTAGCTTTACTCCTTGGAAAATTAGCGTGCTTTCGACAGACGGATGGACATGGCTAGACCGACTTAAAATGGCATGACAATCAAGAATATATATACTTTATCGGGTCTCAGTCGCATATTTCGAGGTGTTACAAACAGAATGACGAAATTAGTATACCCCCATCCTATGGTGGAGGGTATAATAAAATAGGGTGATTATTATTATCGGTCCAGAGGTGGTTATAGGTGCCATATAGAACGGTCTCTTGATTTAAAGTCTTGGCCCTATAAAAAGCGCATTTATTATCCGATTTAGTTGAAATTTGACGCAGGGACTTATTTTAGGAATTTCGATATCTGTGTCCTATATGGTTCCGATCTGTTTATATTTGGTTATAGCGGCCAAAAAGACCAATATTTTGTTATACAAAATTGAACAGTGACCTATATATATTATATTAAATTTCCCCGCCGAATTTGGGTGCATAAGTTATCCTATTTTCACCGGATTGTTACGAAAGGGAGTTACATATAAATACCGGGGGTGGTGGGTATCCAGTGTTCGGCCCGGCCGAACTTAATGCCTTTTTACTTGTTTCATTTTTATTTGGGACCCAGTTAATTGCACATAGCCAATGGTTCGTACTCTACTCACTAGAAATTATCTTTTAACACCCATATTATCCTAATCGACCCACATGTTGTTTGGGGTCAAAGTAAAAAATTACTGGCAATAAATTCATCTTGAATGAGCTCATTTCCTTAAATAGAAGATTGGTCTATATTGCAGCTTAAATCGGTGGCCCCGTAATGCTAACATCTCATCGACGGGACCACCGTTATCATATCCGCCTGGTTTCAAAACCCGGCGAAAACATCAGAAAATATTTTTAGCGATGGCTACCTTCTAGTGCTGGAGGCACTTGCCCCTGTTCCTTATTGGAATGTTCATGGACAAAATTTGTAAAAAAAAAAATTTTGCTGGCGGCACTTGTTAGGTATTTACCTTAGGTAATCAGCCGTATAAAATTCCCTACTACAGGGGTGTAGCTTTGCGGCAAGTAGTTCGGACACTGCAATAAAAAAATGCCACTTAGCATTGTGCTTAAACTTGTATAGGACATATAAATATGAGAGAAGCATCCCCGCTGTCCCCAATGGAATGTTCATGGGCAAATTTGCATTTGTATTAGTTTGTGAATAAAATCTGCGTTAAATAGGTGTGCCCATCTCTGAGATGTAGCGTTTTTAAGTTTTTAGGTAAGGCACTCAATAGTAGTAGATATCCATCGTTACAGGTTGTTGTTGTTGTTGTAGCCACATTTGTATGTGTGTGACGATCCTCGTCAAACTCTTATAGGCGAGCAAGCTCGTTCCGGTCCAACAGACCTATCGCCGCTGGAACATGGTGGCCGTTGGGTTTTTAAAGGCGCCAATAACTCGCCTTGTCATATCGACCATCATAGCCACTAAGAATTTATGCAAGAGCCGGTGCCGCCAGGCCTCTCATTGAGTCTCTCCACCGGATACCGCTGATTGTCCGCAACTTGCAGTTGCAGCTACTCCATATGAAGCATTACACTATTGGGGCAACCTGTGGACGCGCACGGTAGCTCGCAACTAAGCTTCTCGTGACAGCTATGGGCAACACACAGATTGAAGCTCTAAATTCCTGCCTGTGTGGTGCTCAAAGCTATCTCATGCTGGAATCTTTACAGGTAGACTAAGTATAGTGAAGTGACGAATTAACTCGTCGATGCCACCACCATGGTTTAAAAAATAATATTCTGTTACTTCTACAACGAATAGACTACAACGAAATGACTACACCTTCTCTTCTCATTATACGAGGATTTTTTTGCTCAGCATGTACCATCATAACGAGCTCGGTATGCATTCGTTTAAGAAAACGATTCTCTTTATTCCTCTTCACTACTACAACCCTAACATCCAAGCGGTAACGTATCTCTCAAAAGAAAAATACTGGCCGAATATAACACACGCGTTGATTGGTCTATTAAAAATGCACACGACGTTGTGCATTTGGCGAATAACAAATGCAACAACTACAACAACCTTCATGGCCCCCACACAACAGAACACGAAAGATTTTAAACGAAGACCGAAGACTGGCAATGCAATCGTTGCGAATACACCGATGATCGGCTAAAAGAGTGAAAGAGATTTTGAGTAAGAGATCACTGCAAAAGAAGTTCTTTGCATTATTTTTTTTTTATTGTTCAACTTTTTCGCATGTGCAGAATGCAAAAATATAAACAATCGTTACTCTTAAGGAGAGTTGTATTGAAAGAGCTCTCACTATGCCGAGAGTGAATGAGTATTAAAATTTTTTGTTTTTTTTTATAGCTTTTAATTGAGTAAAACAGATAACTCAGCATGCAATTAATTTGCAATATGTACACATTTACTTATCTTACCCAACAACAAGTGTGGAACCAAGTTTGTGTATTAGTGTTTGTGGGAATGCCAGCCAAACTGGCTGTAACTTCTGGTTTGTGGTGTGTATTTTTGCATTTACCGCAAAAATGGCGTAACGGGATATAAGTACATACATTGAAAATAAAACCAACATAAAAAACCACACATTCGTTGCATGTGGTCGAACGGGCCATTTTAAAATAAATTTCATTTGTTGCTCCAAGTATGTGTGGTATTAGAAGTGAAAAATTATGGTTTGATATGTATGGTTTGCAAACTTTTTTATGGTGATAACTATTTTTTTTTTTTGTAGTTTAAAAATGAAAAGTATGTGCAAGAATAAATGAAACCTCAAATTACATACAAACATTGTTTTTGTTTCAAATTTCCCATGAACATTTAAAAAAGAAGGAATACCTCCCTCGTATAAATGAGTTCAGTGCTAAATTGCCCTTGTACATTCCATTAAGGAACAGGGGTAAAATTCTCAAATATCACTGAGTGCTGTCCAATTCAAGTTTAAGCTTAATGATAAGGGGCCTCCTTTTTATAGCCGAGTCCGAACGGCGTGCCGCATTGCGACACCTCTTTGGAGAGAAGTTTTACATGGCATAGTGCCTCCCAAATGTCGCCAGCATTAGGAGGGGATAACCACCGCTGAAATTTATTCTTATGCATAGTTCCTTAGTGGAAAAGATTTATAAGCTGCAATTTGCAAAAGATTCATAAACGGCGCTCATTACCCTGTCCCTTAATGGAATGTGTATGGGCAAATTTGCACCTTATGAGGCGCAACTCCGATTTTCCTGAAATTTGGTGTGTATATGTGGGTTGACCCAGGGACACGAATCCAAAGCCCCAATATTTTCTTTCTTTTAGAGCTTAATTAATTTGTTTGCAATTCTATCGTAATCTACTCCTTCGTACCTTTCATTTGATACCCATATTGCCTATGTTACCTGGGTTAAAAATTCTCAAGATCTCTTAGGGCCTTCCCGGTTCCAATTTGTGGACATGTTGTTTTATATTCATAATATAATCGACAATACCTTTCATTTGATACCCGTATTGCTTAGATAAGACAACTTCCCTCAAGGGGCGTTTTTGGTGTAGAACCTTTGCCCCGAAAACGGACTTCAGAATCCTGTTCCTGGGGTCAAAATTAAGGCGAGTGCAAAAATAAAAAAAAATTGGGCAGTGCAGTTTTCTCTTAGACGGGATTATGGCCGATCCGCTGACTGGACATTGTGTACAGTAGGCTGAATGTTCGAGTGATCATTTTGGAGGGATCATTTTTTTAGGTTTTGAAGCAGTTAAAAGATGTGAATCCAAACAGAGTAGGCTGAATGTTCGAGTGAATTTTGGAGGGATCTTTTTCTTTTTGGCTTTGAAGCAGTTAAGAGGAGCGAATCAGAACAGATTTAAAAAACGATACTGTCATTGAAATAGAACAAGAGGTAACATTGCTGAAGAATGCTGTAAGCCAGAGGTGACGCTCGTTGTATTAACTGGATCCAAGAAAGATAGGCTATAGTACTTGCCCGTTATGGATATTTGAAAATGAAAAAACAAAATTATGACCACCATGGCGAAGATATAGAAAATCCGCCAAAAGACTATCAACGCCTGGGTTCGAATCTGGGTGTGAACCATGGAAATGGTTTCAACCGTACAGAACTTCATATACAAAGCGTATCGGTTTTGCGCATTTTCTTCCCTTTTTAACATCATGGTTGAATTATGAACTCACCCGTGCTTAGTCCTGACTGATAGGTTCTAATTGTCTCATTGATTTTAAATATTATGCAGTTACACAACATTTTTGAAAAAATTTTGTATGAACAAAAAAACACATTTTGTTTTTTTCTAACGTCTTTGCATAAATACAGTCTTTTTAAAATTCCAAAAATGGGGTATGGTGTTTGGAAGCCAGATTGTACAAACAAGTTTGTAGGCAAGCCATAGGGTCCTGACGCCTTGTTATTTTTTTGGCCATATTACTTGTAAGCGTGTTGCCTACGGTCTTAACAGCTCAGCTACCAACCCTTCGGCTGCTGCTGGCTCAATATTCTTTAGACGAATTACTTTTCAGTCAACGCTCATAGCCACAGGCTCCAGCTGCATTATTATTCGTTACTTATCAGCGTGATTCCTACTGTCTAAATAGCGTATCGGTCCTGCAAATTTGCCTATATGCCTATGGAGCATAAGCAAACGTCTAACATATCATTGAGTGCTGTCCAATTCAAGTTTAATCTCAATGATTAATAGAAGAGTCCGACAGGCATGCTGTTTGTAGCTCCCCGAAGTATTTGTCTAAGACCCCATTAAGTATATATATTCTTGATCATCATGACATTTTAAGTCAATCTGGCCATGTCCGTCCGTCTTTCGATGGAGTAAAGCTAGCTGCTTGAAATTTTGCACAAATATTAGTGTAGGTCGGTTGGGATTGTAAATGGGCCAAATCGGTCAATGTTTTGATATAGCTGCCATATAAACCGATCTTGGCTCTTGACTTCTTGAGCCACTAGAGCAATTATTATCCGATTGAAATGAAATTTTGCACGACGTGTTTTGTTATGATATCCAACAACTGTGCCAAGTATGGTTCAAATCGGTTCATAACCGGATATAGCTGCCATGTAAACCAATCTTGGGTCTTGACTAATTGAGCCTCTAGAGGGCACTATTCTCGTCCGGTTTGACTGAAATTTTCCACGTAGTGTTTTGATATCACTTTCAACAAGTGCGCTAAGTATTGTTCAAATCGGTCTATGTTTTGATATAGGTGCAATATAAACTAATCTTGGGTTTTGACTTCTTGAGCCCTTAAAGGGAGCAATTCTCGTCCGATTTGACTGGAATTTTGCATGAGGAGTTTTGTTATGACTTCCAACAACTGCGCTAAGTACGGCGCAAATCGGTATATAACCTGATATAGCTGGCATATAAACCGATCTAGGATCTTGACTTCTTGAGCCTCTAGAGGGCGCAAATCTCATCCGATTTGGAAGAAATTTTGTACAACGGCTTCTCTCATGACCTTCAACATACGTGTCTAATATGGTCTAAATCGATCAATGGCTTGATACAGCTCACATATAAAGCGATCTCCCGTTATTGCTTTCTGAGCCCGGTATCGGTATAGAACCTGATATAGCTGGCATATAAACCGATCTAGGATCTTGACTTCTTGAGCCTCTAGAGGGCGCAAATCTCATCTGATTTGGAAGAAATTTTGTATAAATGCTTCTCTCATGACTTTCAACATACGTGTCTAATATGGTCTAAATCGATCAATAGCTTGATACAGCTCCCATATAAAGCGATCTCCCGATTTTGTTTTCTGAGCCCCAACAAGGCTCAATTCTTATTCAATATTCTTTATTGGCTTAAAAAGAGATACCGCGCATAGAACCCAACAAATGCGATCCATGGTGGAGGGTATATAGATTAGGACCGACCGAACTTAGCACGCTCTTACTGGTTATACCCTACGCCATTACTGTGGTACAGGGTATTATAATATGGGCATTTGCAACGCTCACTTCCCGATTCGAATTTACTATGTCCGTCTGCCTGTCCATGTATTCTTGTGATCAAGGTGCAGGTCGCATTTGCTCTCCGATTGTCATAAAATTTGGCACAAATCACTTTTTTGGTCCATGGACGAAGAAAATCGGAGTCGATTTAGATGTCGCTCCCATTTATAATTTTCATCGGTTATGGCCTTTAGACGCTGTTGTGGCCACAATTTTGGTTCGATATTTACAAAATTTTGCATGAGATGTACTCAGAACGTTTTGACATGCGACCGCTATTTGTGTTGTTTACAGTTACTTAAAAGATTCATCTCGCCCAAACAAAGGAATTAAATCGTGAACATTTTCGTGCCATTTTTTTATAACTTTTGACATTAACTCTACAACAGTACATCGATGAACTTAATTCAATATTTGTTCGTTGGTAGGTTATACCTATATCGTTACCTATACCTATTGGGTTGCCCAAAAAGTAATTGCGGATTTTTCATATAGTCGGCGTTGACAAATTTTTTCACAGCTTGTGACTCTGTAATTGCATTCTTTCTTCTGTCAGTTATCGGCTGTTACTTTTAGCTTGTTTTAGAAAAAAAGTGTAAAAAAAGTATATTTGATTAAAGTTCATTCTAAGTTTTATTAAAAATGCATTTACTTTCTTTAAAAAAATCCGCAATTACTTTTTGGGCAACCCAATATATTCATAGCGAAAACGCCTTTGTGATGTTAGTACAAGTTCGACTCCTTGTCTATCAGCTGGTTTTTTCCAATGCATTTAAAATTTTCTTCAGAACCATTTATCGCTTTCTACAACACTGTAGCGCAGAGGTTAGCATGTCTGCCATAGACACTAAACACCTGGGTTCGAATCCTGGCGAGCACAACATAATCATCGTCATTTTCAGCGATGGTTTTCCCCTCATAATGCTGGCAACATTTGTACGGTACGATGCCATGTACAATTTTCTCTCCTTCTTTTTCTTCCGTTGTCATTGAGCATTAACTCGAATCGGACTGCACTCATTGATATGTGAGAAGTTTGCCCCTATTGCTAAGTGGAATGTTCATGAGCAGAATTTGCATCAACACCTCGGAGCGCAATTTTTATCCTATTTCCTTGAAATTTTGTATGTTGAGTTTTGTTATGACTTGCAACATACATATCAAGCGACTTATATTATGATATAACTGCCTTATAAAACATTCCTCTGATTTGATTTCCTGAACATCAGAAGGAAGTAACTTACCTCAAATTTAGCTGGAATCTGCCATATTGAGTTTTATTATGATCATTGTTTGTGTCATTTCAGTTTTTACATCTAAGAAAAACTCGTCCAGAGAACCTAACAAATGCGAATCATGTTATCTTTATTGATTTCCATGAAATTCGTTGAGTATAGTCAACATAGCTCTGCTTTTCAATATAACTCCCATATATGAACCAATGCT
The DNA here is from genome assembly GCF_963082655.1 of Stomoxys calcitrans. Classification (NCBI taxonomy): domain Eukaryota; kingdom Metazoa; phylum Arthropoda; class Insecta; order Diptera; family Muscidae; genus Stomoxys; species Stomoxys calcitrans. The sequence goes on along the minus strand of NC_081554.1, from coordinate 76,894,104 downwards.
ACAGTTTGGGTAATTTAATCTGCAGTCTAAAATTGTTTGATATTGTCTTTATTAGACTGATGTACTGATGTGAGTTCGAGTGTATCGACACTAATCACATGGACTTGAAATCCCGTTTTGGAATGTATTGCCTTTTAAAATTTTTATGACTAATTTGCTAGTGCTAGAAGAGACACTGATGTTGCAGAACTCAAAAGACATAAGAATAATCCATTCAAATTATTTCTAACGATCGATAATTGCATTTCTTTGACAGAATAAGTTCACAAGTTTGACCCTGCCAAACTGAATACCGCTGCCATTTATTTTTATTGAACTTGCAACAAATCATATCCAATACTGTTTCTCCTCTCTCATAGTGAATTGGTTTACAAAACTCAATCCGCTGTTTTATACAACAACACAAACCCCCACTCATAATCCATTATATCAAGCGGCTTGTAGACAATGCATAAAAAAACCAAAAGATTCAGACCCTGCTTTTTGCATCAGTTGCACCACGACGTAGACTTCAATGCAGTTAATGCGTTTTGTTTTTATTTTGCTCTTGCAACTAAGGGAAATGCCAAAATGCAACCCCTTAATTAAGTGCAAAACACGTAAGAGCACTTGTGTTTGACTCAAAGGCTTTGTGGGACCAAAGGAGCCCAAACTCACCCTATTTTCACAGATATTGCGTTGACGCAGCGCCATACATCAGGCTAGATGATGATGATGAATGCGGAGCAGTGGTGACCGCGGTCTGCTATACGTAGACATGAAATGTCCCAAAAACAAAAAGAAAGTAATAATAACATTGTTGCAATTTGCTTTCTGTTGTGATCTGGGGAAAATTTTTCCTTGACTACCATTTGGGGTGGTTTTTCAACTTTCCCATTTGTGTGGCAAGGCCCAACAATGAGCTGTATCACAGCAAGTTGACGTTCCATTGTTGTGTGTACAGGCGTCTTTGCTTATAATTTTCACCGCACGTGCTGCTGCACATAATTTCTATGTGTGCAGTTTTCCTCCATGGAAAATGTGATGCATGCAACATGAAACGAAAAGGATATTACAATGAAGTGAAAGGTGTTTGTTTCTGATGACTATGATGGACAAGGGTTTTGGTAACATTCCAGATTTGAAGTTTTCCTTTTTAGCAGGGGGGTGCATGTCTGGCGGGTTTGCTTTTTGTCCGCTTAAGGGTTAGTTAAGGATTTTTAAAGTTGACATCCATTCGTTTTGTGCTTTGTTGCAGCGTGGTGGCGTTTGGGTTTTTTAATCTCTTTCACCAATACCACCACACCAACAACACCAACAACAGCATAAAGATTTTTGAATTTCCTATAACTGCATCTCTTATGACATTTAGGCTAATTAAAAACTCCATGCGACAAAAATGAATTGTAACAACCCCATGAAAGTTTACAGCAGCCCTGGCTGTTGTTTATAATCCACATTTGTTTACTTTCTTAACTGGGGTTTCCTGCGATTGAGCAAGAAACTGGTTTTGTTTCTTCGAAATCTGATTGAGCCATAACAACCCCTTTATATTTGTCCAGAGACAAAAGATGTAGATCCATAGATGGGGCTAGCAAATAACTGTGGCCATGAAAAACCTGTTTTTAGAATGCTTAACCCCCCCCTACCTACAGCAGCTTTTCCTTTGACAAATTATTTTAATTAGAGATATTTAAGGAAAATGGGAAGATTGTTGTTTTGCGCATTATGAAGGGTTGGGAAAAAATGCTAGTTACGGAAAAACTTCATAGAAAACATTTAACCAAGACATTGGAAAAAAGAAATTACGAAAAACTTGAAACTGAATTTTATTGTCTTTGTTATGGAAATTTGGTATCTGATTTTTTAGCTCTTTTTGGCAACTCTGGTTTGAACAGCTTACGCTCGTGAGACCATCTTCAGTTTGGTCTATAATTCAGCCATAAATCGTCTTAAAAACGAAAAATGGTTGCAAATTATAGAATTTTATTATCAAAATGCGTGCTCTGTTTAAAAAGTTCATTGCGCGCTTCTTCCATTCAGCGACGAAGCTCATTTTTGGCTCAATGGGTACGTAAATAAGCAGAATTGTCGATTTTGGAGTGCAGATTAGCCAAATGCATTGCAAGAGCTACCAATGCATCCAATGCTATATGGTGTTGTGGTCTGGTGGACGGCGCTTTAAAAGTCCACCAACTGCTCAATACTTAACCCGACCCAAAAAGTGGGTTGTTTGTGCATCACAGCCTTGGTGCCGGGCCACAGAGATATCCCAGGGAATTGTAAAGCGGACAAGCTTGCGAGACTAGGAACTACCCTACACATTCTAGGGATACTGGAATCTGTGCCTTAGCGACATGTAAGCTCTCAGGACCAGGCCCGAAGTACTGTGAGCATTCCATTCCGAGGTCTGTGAGCATTCCAAAACTATGCGGCCTAATCTAGATTTGAAAACGTCTACCTCTTTACTGTCATTGGCAAGAACAGATGCCTCAATCATTATGTCCGCCATGATAGGTCACTGTCTAATCGGAATACATGCTGACAGACTGAAGGTTGCCAGCAACAACTTTTGCAGAAGCTGTGAGGACATCGAAGAAGAAAAGACTATAGAACACCTTGTGTGTGTGTCCCGCACTAGCAGTCAGAAGGAGTTTCACTTCAGGTTCTCATTTCTTTGAGAACCTGTCTGATTTAGCGGATGTGAACTTTCGCAAGTTATTGGACTTTTTAAAGTGATCTGGATGGTTCAATGGTAGCAACTAGAAGGCATCTTCATTCTCTTGTTCCTGTGGTACCACAATGGACGAAAACGTCTAAGTGAGTTTGATGGCAGACTGCCACTTAAACCAAACCTAACCCTAACCTACCCATGCATCCAGAAAAAGTCAAAGTTTGGTGTTGTTTATAGGCTGGTGGCATCATTGGGTCGTACTTCATGAAAGATTTTGCGGATCGTAACGTAACTGTGAATAGTGAGCGCTATCGTGAGATGATATCCAATTTTTTCCCCCAAAAAAAACAAGAGCTTGACTTGCATGATATGCCACACACAATGGACTTATTGAGAGGCAAGTTCGGTGAACATTTTATTTTACATTCGGTACCGGTCAATTGGCCGTCTAGATCGTACGATTTAACGCTTTTAGTACTTAAATGTATAGACCAGTGATGGATAAAAAAGTGATGTGCGGATGGTAAACTCGGAAATTGACAATTTTTGAGCTGACATTCTCTTTCAATATGCACAATTTATTTAAAAATTAGTAAGTAAAAGCGTGCTAAGTTCGGCCGGGCCGAAACTTGGGAACCCAACACCATGGATTCTGCTGAAAATTTGTAAAAAATAAATTTAGTTGAAGGGCATAATTTTGTTCTGCATACCAAACTTCTATCAAATCAGCAAAAGCTAAAGCTTTTAGGAACCCGACAAGGATGATCGAAAGATCGGTTTACATGGTAGCTAAATCCGGTTATAGACTGATTTAGACCATAATTGTCACAGTTGTTGGAAGTTGTAACAGCATACCGCATCCAAAATTTCAGCCAAATCGGATAAAAATTGCGGCTTATAAGGACTCAAGAAGTCAAATCGGCATATCGATTTATAAGGGAGCTATATCAGGTTTTAGACCAATTCGGACCGTACTTGGTACAGTTATTGGAAGTCACAGAAAACACTACATGCTTAATTTCAGCCAAATCAGACAAAAATTGCTGCTTGTAGGGGCTCAAGAAGTCAAATCTGGAGATCGGTTTATATTGGAGCTATATCAGATTATATACTGATTTGAACCATAATTGTCACAGTTGTTGGAAGTCATAACAGAACACCGCATCCAAAATTTCAGCCAAATCGGACAAAAATTGCGGGTTGTAAGGGCTCAAGAAGCCAAATCGAGAGATCGGTTTATATGGGAGCTATATCGGGTTATAGAGCGATTTGGACCGTACTAGGCATAGTTGTTGGAAGTTGTAACAGAACATCACGTACAAAATTTCAGCCGAATCGGATAAAAATTGCGACTTCCAGTGGCTCAAGAAGTCAAATCGGGAGATCGGTTTGTATGGGAGCTATATCTAAATCTGAGCCGATGTGGTCCATTTACAATCTCCGATGAACTACGTCAATAGTAAGTATCTGTGTAAAATTTCAAGCGGCTAGCTTTAAGCATTCGACCGCTATCGGAATTTCGTCAGACGGGCGGACGGACATGGCTCGATCGACTCAGAACGTCGAGGCGATCAAGAATACGAGGGTTGCCTTTTACATTACGGTATTAGAGAACAACAAAAAAGTATTAATCATCGAAAATAGCTTTATTGTTTTCCAAGCTATTCCCTATTAAAATCTTCACTTTTGCATGCTTTGGAACCGATTGTCCAAGCACTTTTGTCACTCTGATTGAGGTATCTTCAAAACATGCATTCTTAACGCATCAACCGCTTCTACAGGTGTCGAAAAACGTTGACTTTTCATCTTTACGTACGGAAATAAAAGGAAGTCATTCGAAGTCAAGTCAGGACTATACGGCGATTAACACTGACACTGGTCCTCGATGGAACTTCATCGCCAAAATTTGAATTAAGTTCATCGATGCACTGTTGTTGAGTTAATCCACAGCGAAAATTGTAAAAAATAATCTCGCGAAAATGTTCACGTTTTATTTCTATTGTTTGGGCGAGATGAATCCTTTAAGTACTATAAACAGCACAAATAGCGCTCGTATGTCAAAACGTTCTGAGTACGTAAGACCTCAAAAATGTCAAGCTTTACGATAGAGTTGTCAGTTGGCTAATTGCAACACAACGGTTGTCCAATCCCGAAATATAAAAGGCAACCCTCGTACAAAGGGAATGGCTATATTAGTATACCTCCGTCCTATGGTTGTAGGTATTACAAGAATATACCTACAACCATAGGACGGAGGTATACTAATATAGCCATTCCCTTTGTACGAGGGTTGCCTTTTATATTTCGGGATTGGACAACCGTTGTGTTGCAATCTATGGTTGCCCAAAAAGTAATTGCGGATTTTTTAAAAGAAAGTAAATGCATTTTTAATAAAACTTAGAACGAACTTTAATCAAATATACTTTTTTTACTCTCTTTTTCTAAAGCAATCTAAAAGTAACAGCTGATAACTGACAGAAGAACGAATGCAATTACAGAGTCACAAGCTGTGAAAAAATTTGTCAACGCCGACTATATGAAAAATCCGCAATTACTTTTTGGGCAACCCAATACCAACTACATGTACATATACATAAGCATGACGTAAAATTAATTTATAAGAAAAGAGAAACTAGTTGTTGGCAGTGAAAGAAAAAACTATATTTAACACAAATTCTTGCAAGAAAAAAGGTGTACTTTTATCGCAAACAAAATCTAACGTTTGCAGCAAAGAAGTTTACTTAGCGAAAATTTCTTTTATCGAACTATTTTTTTCTGTGCATAAGGAGATACCAGTCAAAGAACTTGTCAAATGCGATCCATAGATTCGGCCTGGCCGAACTTAGCACGTATTTACTTGTTCTTTATTTATGTCGGAAATATTCTAGCCGGTGCTAGAAACATTAACGGCAAAAAAAATTGTACTGCCTCTTTGACCATAACGTCCCTAAGGCCAAAATAAAATGTTCACCATTGACAACAATTTTAAATAAAATTTTTGAATTTCATATACATACATCCCTTTACATTGTTACATTTTTCTCAAATCAAAGTACGCACAAAAGTTTTATTTGTTTCTAAGAAAGTAAAATATTTACAGAATATAATTTTTTTCTGTTATATAGGAAAATACAATTTCTACGAATTATTTAACTCACATTCCATTTTTATATGTCTTCCAATTGCCGCCCAATTTGGATGATAATGCTATGCTCTTAAATTTCAATTTCCAAACACTTTTCCAAAACATTTTCCAACAACTTTGAAATTTTCCTCTCATCCCACAACTAAATTGGGCAAAAAACAGCCCTACCTTACAGCTCAACCAGAAATGAAATATACAATTTGCTGTCAGGTTAGTGTGGCGTTGTCCACCCCCATCTACTTTTAACCTAGATTTTCCATGAAAGTTCACCAACTCTCCTGCAACTAAATGCAAAAGCTTTTATGCACACACTCACACACACACACACACCCACCCAAACTCGCCCACACGCCTAAATGTTCATTGTCACGGAGAATGAGAGAGAAAATTTTCAAAAATGACCGAACATAATGCGTGTTTTGAGCCCCTCAAAATGCTGCTTACTCCATAAAGTATGCTATACTTTAGAGTGCGTATACAAAATCCCCGGCAAGTATGCTACGCCTTGCAAAGCCAAATGGTGTACAATGCGACGCTGTGTGCTCTCAGCTGGTGCGTTTGTATTGAGTCGTATAAAGAAAAGTGCGTTTGCAGCAGAACACTGAGAAAAGCGGCCTTTGGTGAATTCAACGCTGTTTACTTTTCTTTGCCTTTTTCGCCAAGGTTCCTTTATATGACCATTGCGTTGACGTCAACTGCAACGTTAACGTTTATTTGTACATAAATCCTCCCAAGGGAAGGGGGTGTTGGTAGTACTGCTGCTGCTGCTGTTTGTTGTTGTTATTATTGTTTGTGATAATGATGTTGCTAGTGAGATGGTAGTGTTGTATTGAGTCTCTGCCTAGCAAGATATTACACATACATGTAGGCTGTTTTCCCTCAAACAGCATTGAGTGAGTGTGCGTTTTATGTGCGAAAATGTCATTTTCCTGATAAACAACTGCCTAAAGTTGGCTAGGGGTGGATTTTGTGTATTTTTGGTAATGAAATAGTTTTCTCAGTTTTGTTTTCCCCCGCATTTTGCTCTTTGGTGATATACATTTTGGTAGCTACTTGCGAAATGAGTCACTTGTTTCTCAATTAATACTTGTAATTAAAATTTTGCTAATTCTCTACTCCTCTTGTCCTCTATTTCATTGCAGGTAAATAAAACACTTCTATATGGATGATATTTAATAAGGTGAAATCTTCTGGTAAGGTAAATAAGCAAATCTTTGTGTCAATGTTAACTGAAATGGGCACAATTTAATGGGGAAAATTAAAGATTTTATTGCATTATGATTGCTGGTAAAGTGAACATGAAAAATTCAAAAGCAAGGACCTGTTGAGTTGATGCATAATGAATTTAAGTTATGGGTCATTAAGGACTGCCAAATGTGTTATATTAGATAATGCAAGATTGTGAGATAAACAAGTCATGTCCGTCCAACAATTTTCTGTCAAACCCGTAATCCAAATGATGACATTTTCTCTATAGACAAAATTTCCACGGAATTTTCTCTAAAGACAAAATTTCTAAGATATTTTCTCTAAAGACAAAATTTTCCAAAATTTCCATGAAATTTTCTCTAAAGACAAAATTTCCATGAAATTTTCTCTAAAGACAAAATTTCCATGAAATTTTCTCTAAGGACAAAATTTCCATGAAATTTCCTCTAAGGACAAAATTTCCATGAAATTTTCTCTAAAGACAAAATTTCCATGAAATTTTCTCTAAAGACAAAATTTCCATGAAATTTTCTCTAAAGACAAAATTTCCATGAAATTTTCTCTAAAGACAAAATTTCCATGAAATTTTCTCTAAAGACAAAATTTCCATGAAATTTTCTCTAAAGACAAAATTTCCATGAAATTTTCTCTAATGACAAAATTTCCAAGAAATTTTCTCTAAGGACAAAATTTCCAAATTCCAAAATTTCTATGAAATTTTCTCTAAAGACAAAATCTCTATGAAATTTTCTCTAAAGACAATATTTCCAAGAAATTTTTTCTAAAGACAAATATTCTATGCAATTTTTTCTCTAAAGATAAAATTTCCATAAAATTTTCTCAAAACTTAAAATGTGACAAATTCATATCAGAAAAGTGGAATTTGACATGGTAAGAAACCTCTTTATACCCTACACCACTACTGTGGTACAGGGTATTATAACTTAGTGAATTTGTTTGTAACACCCAAAAGGAAGAGAGATGGACCCATTGATAAGTATACCGATCGACTAAGAATCACTTTCTGATTCGATTTAGCTATGTCTGTTTGTCTGTCCGTCTGTCCATGTTAATTTGTGTACAAAGTACAGGTCGCAATTTTCATCCGATCGTCTTCAAATTTGGTACAGGCATGTTTTTCGGTCTAGAGACGAATCCTATTGAAATTAGAGTACAGCCCAAAGCCTACCTGGTCGTCTAGTTTGGAACCATCCGAATAGAAGTCTATGTAACTTCTGTTACCATGGATATCGTATTTCCAATCGGTTCTATCAGGAATAGCGGCGCAGCACAGGTAGGGTTTAATCCACACTGCCTAGAACATCGGATATTGTATCAAGGATAACACAGTGTCCGTAGCCGCCACATGACCAAAGAGAAAGCTCCCTTAACCTCATGGCAGTGGTCGCTGCAAATTGTCAAGCCACAAAGTCCAGAGGCATTAGATGTAGCATTAAATTCATTGCATCAGATGGTGTCGTCCTCAGTGCGGCTGTGAATCCTTTGGATGCACTTTTGAAGCGCCTTCCACCAAAACACAACACCATATAGCATACTTTGTGATTCTATTCAGCTATGTCTGTCTGTCTGTCCGTCCGTCGGTCTGTCCGTCTGTCCATGGTAATTTGTGCACCAAGTACAGCTCGCAGTTTTCATCCGATCGTCTTCAAATTTGGTAAAGGCATGTTTTTCGGTTTAGAGACGAAGTCTATTGAAATTTGAAAAAAATCGGTTCAGATTTGGATATAGCTCCCACATATATGTTCGTCCGATTTGCAGTAATATTGCAATAAAATGATCATTTGTTAACCGATTCGAAGTTTGGCAGGGAGAATTTCCTCTTGACTCTCGACATTACTGGTGAATTTCATAGAAATCGGTTCAGATTTAGATATAGCTCTCATATATATATCGCCCGATTTTCACTCCTAGAGCCATTGCAAGCGGATTTATCGATCAAACTTTTCAAAACTTTGTACAACGCTTTCCTCGACGACTGTCACAGTGTCTGAGAAGTTTGCTCGAAATCGGTTCAGATTTAGATATAGCTTCCATATATATGTTCTTCCGATTTGCAAAATAATGCAATAAAATGGTCATTTGTTAACCGATTCTTTCGATGTTTGGCAGCGAGGATTTCCTTATGACTCTCGACATTACTGGTGAATTTCATGGAAATCGGTTCAGATTTAGAAATAGCTCTCATATATATATATCGCCCGATTTTCACTTCTAGAGTCACATTCAACGCCTTGTTTGACCAATCTTGGCAAAATTTTGCACAACACTTTCCTCGACGACTACCACAGTATCTGAAAAGTTTGCTCAAAATCGGTTCAGAATAAGATATAGCTCCCATATATATGTTCGTCCGATTTTGGGTAATTTGCGATAATGTTGTGATTTGTCCACCGTAGTTATTACAGTTTGAATATATTTGCTCGCCGAGGTCTATCAAAATTGGTTCAAAATTGGATATAGCTCCAACATTGTATTTATAGGTTAGGTGTAGGGTATTATACAGTCGGCGCCGCCCGACTTTTGCCCTTCCTTACTGGTTTTTTTGCTGAATCCGAACGGCTTGCTTGAATCCAGTGCGACACCAATTTAGTACAGAAGCTTGCGTGGCTAATTACCTAAGGTGAACAAAACATGTAAAAGCGTGCTAAGTTCGGCCCGGCCGAATCTTGGGAACCCACCACCCAGGATTCTGCATCGCAATTTTTGTCGGATTTGGCTGACATTTTGAACGTAGTGTTATGTTATGATTTTCAACTGTGTACTAGGTTAGGTTAGGATAGGTTTAAGTGGCATCAGACTGACTAAGACGTTTTCGTCCATTGTGATACCACAGTTTCTACCCTTAAACCATCCAGATCGCTTTAAAAAGCCCAACAATTTGCGAATGTTCACATCCGCTAAATCAAACAGATTCTCAAAGAAATGAAGACCTAAATTGGAACTCCTGACTGCTAGTGCGGCCCACACACACAAGGTAGGTGTTGTATAGTCTCTTCTTCTTCGATATTCTCACAGCTTCTGCAAAAGTCATTGCTGGCAACCTTCAGTCTGTTAGCATGTTTTCGTATTAGACATTGACCTGTCATGACGGACACAATACCTGAGACGTCTGTTCTAGCCAATGACAGCAAAGCAGTAGAGCTCTTCAAGTCTAGATTAGTCCATATAGTTTTGAAATGCTCACAGCCCCCTCTTTGTGATCATCTATCATTCGTTGCCTTCGGGCCTGATCCTGAAAACTTAGCTTACATGTCACTAGAGGCATACTGATAGGTGTAAGGTAGTTCCTAGTCTCGTAAGCTTGTCTACTTTAGAATTCCCTGGGATATCTCTGAGGCCCGGCACCCAGAACAGGTGAATTTTGATCTGCTCAGCCATCTCGTTGAGAGATCTGTGACAGTCGAGGGCGGTTTTTGTATTCAGAAATACGTTCTCCAGAGATTTAATGGCTGCCTGGCTGTCTGAGAAGATATTTAGGCCAATCGTCGTAATGACATTATATCTTAGCCATTCCACCACTTCCTTAATTGCAAGGATCTCTGCTTGGTCGGGTAACCTTTTCGATATGACCAGTTCTAGATCTCTGTTCGGACTTTATTTAGACATAGCCGCTATGTGTTTAAAAATTATGCATTTTTCACTGTATTATGACGAATGGTGGTTAATATTTTTGGTGTTGGATATCCAAAGTTCGCCCCCGCCAAACTTAACGCCTTTTTAATTGTTTTTTTTCTTCTTGGCCTCTGAATCCTTCAGTATTATGAACCTTTATGCAATGTGTTACTCAAATAAAATTTATTTAAGCCACACTTTAAAATGTATCCTTGATATCCGACCAAAATCCCTCATCTTGGACAATTTCTTCATAAATTTTTACAATTTTATTACATGAAATTTCAAATTTTTGGATCCCAACTAAATGCGAAAGGCCATTCTATGTTGCAAACACATATTTTTTTTCCTATTGACTTAAAGTAATTAATTTTTTCCTAAAAACCCATCATCAGACTGCGTTTTTTTCCAAACGGAGGGTAATCGAAAAATACCACCCACAAAATTCCATATATCATATACGTTGTAGCTCCTTTGAGCTAATGGAAAACCAAAAAAAAACAAACCGGCAACGATAACATGTATAAAACCTATTGCTAATGAACTTCATCTAAAACAAAATATTTGTGCAAAAGCTGTCTGAAGAGGAGAAATGCAAAGAAAGGAAGCGGAATGAAAAAAAACATACACACATAAGTTCTCCATTCGCAGCTGTGTGAAAGTTTTGCCGTTACATGGAGCTCACCAAAATAAAGAAAAAAAACGGTGAAGAATTTTTGTGAATGTTATTGCAAAATGCCTAACAAACATGCAATTAAGTCGTTAATACTTCATCGATTTAATACCCTAAAAATTCATTTTTTCTGCAGCCAATGCTCTCAGGTAGTGGTGGTGGTGGTGGGGGTGGTCGATGTGCTTCCACTTTTACTCGTTGAAGGCGGCGTCTCATCATCATTGAGCTGGGTCTGGTCGGTGACTGGAATTAAGCCAGCACAGCACAGCACCACACCACATATCGTGCAGCTATGAAGTAGCGATGAAGAGAAGGCTAAGGATTATGGGTATTAACGCGTGCGGACGCAATGGATGAAATAAGTCAGTGAAGCCTGACGAATACCTTGGATGATGGTGAAGACGATGACTGATATGGTGATCAATGAAGGTTGATATGGTGAATTGCCTTAATGTGGGGAGAGTGGAGGGGGAAGGCACAACAGCAAGAAGGGCAAATTTTCCTAATTGGGGTGGCCAGGCAATGTGGTTGATATTGGCAGAAAGAGAAAAGCTATCAAATCCTTGCTTTTGTTGGCTTTATTTACATTTGTAAAAATAATACTCAAGTCCTTTTAGTTGGTTTTTTAAATTTTTTTAGTTCGATAGACAATCCATCAAATGTCTAAAATAAAATCAGCAACATCAACATTGAGAAAAAAGTGCTGTTTAAATAAAGCTTAAAAAGTCAAATTTGCAACAAAAAGTTTAACACATGTAAAACAAAAATTTCTTCAGGTGTGAGCATAATCTTAATCAGGCCGGAAACGGAAATGGCGGCAAATGTTAGTTTCAATATGACGATGACTATGGTGATGGTGGTGATGATGACAGACATTTGATTAGTTTGTTTTAATAACAGACGAATGCTTCGCCTACAAACACCATTGAGACACGCATCATTGCCTAAGAGCAGCATGAGAGAGGAAGAACCATAGCATAACAAATAAAATATCTGTCTCCCCACAACACCTCCAAAGACTTGTCAGCAGCAAGAGAAACTGGTGTGTAGTGACAAAGAAACCATACTCTGGCTATGATGTTTGATTAAAAACACAAACATCACAATTCCACAAACCTTTTTTTTTAGCTCCTACTCCTGTTGGTTGGTGGTGGCTGGCGCTTGATGGTCATTCTAATGAAATCATAACTGATTTATAAAAGTTTTTTTTCTCTCTCAATTTCTTTAAATTGTTGTCCATCACTCGCATGATGATGGGGAGTCATACAATTTCCTACGCACGCCGGCCCATACTGAAAACATTTTGATATCAGACTTAGTAGCATGACTGGCCATCAGCATTGTTTTGCCAAAGCCAAAGAAAAAAAATTAACCTCCCTGTTCTAGTGGCAGCATGATGAGAATATCCCCCCATAAGTCTGCCTGAATACCCATGGTTTTTATGCCACCGATGTGGACTTCAGTGTGGACATCAACTCGCATATGTGCGTTGTTCCTTTTTAAACTTTTGTTGCAAACTTTCATCTATTCAAATACATGTGTCGTCTGCGTAAGTTGTCCGCTCGCATACACAATCACAGGTAGAAAAACCAATCAAGACCATCAATAAAAGGCACGTCAATCATCGAAACCATAACCCAAAGTGCCGCATAGCCCCATAACAACCAACAATCCTGAGAGCAAGGTGTGGATTGTCCACCTCCATCTGGGCAATAGGTTTTCTATCATACCCTTAAAAGTTTTGCCTCAACATTCTGCTCCAGCAGGGTTTTACCAACTCCAGTTTATCTCCTCCCCATGATGGCTGCAGCGCTATCTCAATAATATGATTGCTACAAATGCCTACTCCCTGCTCATAGCACAAAATCTCTTGAATCAAGGGGCAGAGCGTCTGTAGAGTGAAATGTCCTTATGACCACACTTCCGCTTAAGCTGTCCCTCACAATATTAAGTTTGCAAACAATTCTAATAGAGTTCAAAGATTAAATGTTTATATTTTAGGAACTTTATATATATTTGATTTTCTCCGAAAAAAGGTCATACTCATCATAGCCAAAGTTTTGTAGTCCAAAAAAAGAAATCGAATTGACAGCAATTGCAGCTAATAAGGTGCGCTGTCTTTCGGTTTACCAAGAATCTAAGTAAAAAATAATATCTAACAATCCAAGGAAGTTTAATGAAGTGATGGGTCTATATGACAGTTATATCAAACTGCTAGCTGATGCTATGACAGAAATATAAACTCATAATAGGCGCTGTCTTTAGGTTAACAATCTAAGATTATCCCCTTTCTAATGTCGTCTTCATATGTGAGTTATCCAGCCATGTTAGAACTTCTCTACCAAGTGATGCCGCTTCTTAAAACTTTAATCGGACTGCACTCATTAATATGAAAGAAGTATCCCCTACTCCTTAATGGAATGTTCATGGGAAATTTAGTAACAATCTAATGAAGTTCAATCAAGGATCCGTCAAATTTGCGGTTTTAGCTAACTGCCAGTTGATGCTATATCCTTCTTTACTCTCTCATATTTTTTAGCAATTGGTGCCAAGATTATCCAGTCCCGTTCAGTCCAACATTTATTGATTTGTTTAGCGCATTTGTTATCTGCTTTCATGCCACTATAGACATACACCTAAGCCAATTATCGAAGAAAAAGAAAATCTAAGTCAGGAATTCCGTGCTGCCTACAAAATCCCTAATTTTTTCACTTGCTTGGATTACCAGGGCAGGGTTCGTGGGTTCGATTCCCGCCAGAAGCCTAAGTCTGTCGCTACTGTGGTATAACAATGGACCTAAAATTGTCTAAGTGAGTCTGTAAAGGACTGCCACTCTTACCTATCTCAAACTTCTATACCACGCCCCTTAGTTGATTTATGTCTGTTAACCGCCAAAGCCGGGCAATGACATAGGAAAGCTCCAACGTCTCATCATCTTCTCCACATGCCCTACACATGCTATCACTTGCCTCACCGATTTCGCATAAGTGACCTCATAGTCCTATGTGTCCCGTTATTATACCGTAAGCTTTACTGACCCTCTGCTTGCTTCCTTTCATTAAAAGGAAATTAAATCTTTTTGGCGGTTAGGGGATGATATTTGACCACTCAGATTAACTGGTAAAAAGTTGTGGATTTACTTCCAATTTTTTTACCGTTTGGCCCACTGTGCGACAATAGAAAGCCTGGAAGGAATGGTAGAGGATTCCGATCGGATACTTGAGACAACACTTGAGGTCGAGTGCGAGGCCCTGTTGCCAGTGGCACAGTCTTGGATTGGCGGAATTCTGGTATTACCATCTGGAAGTTCATTCTACAAGCTAGAGTACAGAATGGGCCTGGGGGTCTACATTGAGAACCCAGGGACTGAGATCTATTTTCGACTGCCTGGCTATAATACGGTCATGCAGGTGAAGAACCGAGCGATCACGGAATGCGTGAGGTAGTGTGGTATTAACGCGAGAACGTCGAGTGTGAACTAAAGATCTGCACAGAACCATTTATTGGTGACTGTTGCTGCTTAACTCGTGAACGCTGTACCCACATGATGTTGTATTTCAAGATAGAGTATAACGAACAAGTTGCTGTTAAATAGACAGTTTTGAGAAACAAACACCATTCAGTGCTTGGGAGTATTTGTATCTCAAATTCATCGCCTCTACAGTGAGATATGAGAAATTACTCGCTGCACATTGAGTCATATGAAAGCGTTTCGATGTCATTTTTAAAGACGAACTTATCACACAAATCGTTTGAAAACTGTTTGTTTTCTCTTAAAAAAAACTACGCGTGTGTTTGCGTTTATTCATGCTTTTGTCAAATCAACCACGTTGCATTCTTACTACGAAAGCAGACGACAAGAAATCTGAATCAATCTCTCTTTTAGCTGAAGGACTATATTTTTCATTCACTCACCTAGTTCTCTGTTTTACTCAATTCTCAATTGTCTCATACAATATTGTATTTTTGAACGAAGAGTTTAGTTCTTGAAATGCTCTGTGGTTGTTAGTGTGTTTTGAAAGCAGAAATGAATGGTCTTGTCTAGGTCTTTGATGTGTACCTCTTTAAGAAAGTAAGCTGGCTTTCTGTCAGAAAGAAAGCAGGGCAATAACAACCTGGTCTGTGAGGTCACGAACTGTCTTGGAGTGTGAGAATGAGATAACCGCCTTCTGTTAGGATGCCACGAACCGCATTATTTGGGGGCCATCGGTCCATAACGGAGTAAGTGGGAATGAAAGAGCAGACGATTTGGCAGTGAAGGCCAGAGGATTGCCCTCAAAAAACTTGGTTAACCCGAAGCCTTTCGGGTCGACGCAGTCCGAGTTAAGGGAGTGGGCGACGAATGCCCATGCAACATTGTGGAACAGCGAAACGGTCGGTAGGACAGCGAAAATCGTATGGGGGATCCAGATCTTAAGAAGGCGAGACTCTACTCTAAGGAAGCAAGAAGGCGGTCAGTTTAGCTATTGGTATCATAACGGGACACATAAGAATACGAGCTCACTTATGTAAAATCGGTGCGGCAAGTAATAGCATGTGTAGGGCATGCGGGGAAGATGATGAGACGTTGGAGCATTTCCTTTATCATTTTTTCCGGTTCGCGTCTAAAAGATACCGGCACTTAGGTGGAGACACAATACCAGACATGAACCAACTTAGAGCAATGGTATTGAAAAAAATTAAGAATTTTGTAAGTAGCACTGAATTCCGTGGCTGTGGATTCCCAAGAATCGGTCTGGCCGAACTTTATACATTTTTGCTTGTTGTTACTTATACGCAACCGGGCGTCATATAAAATATCACTGACATTGAGCAAATCTTGTTTTTTATTAATTCTGGCAATATTTCCATCTTTTTTTGACACAGCTCCATAGAAGCTGTAGCTGCAATTCCTTCTTCAATGTTGTGTGTGTAAACACACAGTTTGTATATTTTGAAATTAAGCTTCATCAGCGAAAACAAATGAAACTCATACAATTTAAACAAAAGTCTAGTCCATATATCACTCCACTTGCCATTTGACTGCTATGACTTGGGACGCAGCATACAGCCTACGAGCCAAGGCAAAATAAAAAGCACAAAAATCCTCCCCAATTCATCAGTGCTCAAAGAAAGAAACGCATTCAGGCTGACATCATTGGTCATGCATGGTCTTGGGGTACGAATTTCAGACTGACGAATTTTTTCTGTTCTTTTTGCCATTTCAATCTTCAATGGGTTTTATTTTGGTTTTGACATTTTCGGCTCAAATTGGAAACTGAACATGTTTAAAAATATACACCGGCTCTTGGTATGTCATTATTGTTTACAATTGAAGCTGCATGCGACAATGTGTGATAATATTTAGACATTGCCACATTTGTTTCCATGCTTACAGATGTTATGCTAGGAAATTTATTTTTAGCGAATTGTAAATTATGCTTTGGAGTAAATTGCTGTTCGACATATTTGAGTGTTTTTTTGTTTCTCTCTCTTAGGCAATCATTTCTTGCCGAAACCTTTGGATGTTTGGAAAATTTTATACGCAGCTTTGATGCCCTTCTTGTATGTCCTTGCCTATCAGTCAGTCAGTCAGTCAACCATTGTGGATTTTTTTTCCATTTGCTTCTCGTTGGTATAACTAATTCGCTGCTAAAAGAAACAGCCCACAACCATCATTGACAATCTATGAAGTGCTTTGGTATCGATTGCAAAGTGATGTTATCCTGTTGGTTGTCTTTTTTTTTTTGTAAAATTTTTTTGATGCCTTTTCTGTGCGAGCTATGTTGCGTTTTTCTCTTTTTTTGTTTTTGGAGTATGAGATTTGTTCCCCTTTCTATGTTGTTGGCCTAAAACGTTTTCAGTTTTACATTTCAATCTTAATTTAGTTTTTGAAATAACATTTACTTTTGTACTTTATATTTGCTTAAGTGCTTTCGATTTGCATACTGCCATGATCTCGGATGATGATGATGCATGATTGGTTTCAGGCACAAAACGCCAGTGTTCCATGTATCTCACACATGAAATGTTCAGATTGTTGCCATAAAAATTGATTGTCTTATGGATTTATTTACTGTAAAGGGTATAAACACAAATTTATGATACCTTAGTAGGATAAACCAATAAGGAAAGCCAAAAGTCGGGCGGTGCCGACTGTATAATACCCTACACCTACCCTATAAGTACAAGTTGAGAGCTACATCTAATTCTGGGCCAATTTTTGAAGGACCCCGGCTGAGGTTTTCAGGTGGGTTATAGCACAATCCGTATCAAATTACGAGCACATATGTCCAAATTGTAATAATTATGGCACTATGGAGTATATGGAAGCTAAAAATCAATCTGAACCGATTTTTATTAAAATTTACCAAAAATCAGTTATAAGAGAATTATATATGCCAAATTTCGAAGGCCACCATAGCCCAGAGGTTAGCATGTTTGCCTATGACTCTGAACGCCTGGGTTCGAATCCTGGCGAGACCATCAGAAAAAATTTTTCAGCGGTGGTTTTCCCCTCCTAATGCTGGCAACATTTGTGAGGTACTATGCCATGCAAAACTTCTCTCCAAAGAGGTGTCGCACTGCGTTACGCCGATCGGACTCGGCTATAAAAAAGAGGCCCCTTATCATTGAGCTTAAACTTGAATCGGACTGCACTCATTGATATGTGAGAAGTTTGCCCCTGTTCCTTAGTGGACTGTTCATGAGCAAAATTTGAAATTTGCAAATTTTCGTGACTATTAGTTGAAAGATGCCAACATTATTGCAATTTAGTCATAATCGGACAAACATTTATATGGGAGCTAGATCTGAACCAATTTCGACCAAACTCCTCAGATTTTGTGAAGATTGATCAATAAATGCGCTTGGAATAGATCTAGAAGTGAAAATCGGGCGACATATTTCTATATGGGAGCCATATCCAAATCTGAACTGATTTCTATGAAATTCGCCAGTAATGTCGATAGACATAAAAAAATTCCTCCGAGAGAATCGGTTAAAAAATACCACATTGCAATATTGCTCAAAATCGGACTAACATTTATATGGGAGCTATATCTAAACTCGATCCGATTTCGATGAATTTCTGGGGTTATGTCGAGAGTGACAAAGAAAACCCTCGTGCAAAATTTCTGAAGAATTGGTTGACAAATGATGATATTATTGCGTTCTTAGATCAAATCGGACGATTTTATATAAAGGAGCTATATCCAAATCTGAACCGATATTTTCCAATTTCAATAGACTTCGTCTCTTGGTCGTAAAGCAGGCCTGTACCAACGTTGGGACGCAAATTGCGATCTGAACTTTGTACACAATTTGACATGGGCAGACAGAAAGACGGACGGACAGACAGACGGACAGATAGACAGACGGAAATAGCTAAATCGAATCAGAAAGTGATTCTGAGTCGCTCGGGATACTTATTAAAGTGTCTACTTCTCTACCTCCTGCACTTAGTTATAATACCCTGTAACATAGTAGTGTTGTAGGGTATAACAAGTAAGAGCGTGTTAAGTTCGGCTGGGTCGAATCTTATATACCCTCCACCATGGATCGTAATCGTCGAGTCCCTTCCCCGATATATCTTTTATGGCAAACAAAGGAAAAAAGAAAATAGAACTCAGGCGGCGTGGCGCAAAGTGAGAGACTTATATGAGAAGTTTTACACGGCTGAATGCCTCACCAATCTCACCAGGACAAGTAAAGAGATAAACACCGCTGAAATATTTTCTGACATTTTGACATGACTGAGATGGATATTTTAACCTCTGTCTCCTCCAAAATAGAACTGACTGGTTATCGCAACTTTCAATATTTTGGATATTTCTAGTAAGAAATATCTAGAGTATCGATACTGTAGATGTTTTCCCATCACCTTTATTTCAAACGAATATGAGAAGTAACACGTAAGAGCGTGCTAAGCTCGGCTGGGTCGAATCTTATATACCCTCCACCATGGATCGCATTTGTCGAGTTCTAAGTGCGGTATCTCTTTTTAGGCAAACAAAGAATATTGAATAGGAACTGTTATGCTAATGGAGCTATTTCAAGTTATAGTCCGATTCGGACCATAAATGAATGCTGAGCATTATAGAAGTTAATTTGTAATATTTCAGTTCATTCGGATAAGAATTGCGCCTCAAGAAGCAAATTCGGGAGATCGGTTTATATGGGAGCTGTATCAAGCTATTGATCGATTCCGACCATATTAGACACGTATATGGAAGGCCCTGAGAGAATCCGTTGTACAAAATTTCAGCCAAAACGGATGAGAATTGCGCCCTCCAGAGGCTCAAGAAGTCAAGATCCCAGATCGGATTATATGGCAGCTATATCAGGTTTTGTACGAATTTGCACCATACTTAGCACAGTTATTGGAAGTCATAACGAAACACATCATGCAAAATTTCAGCCAAATCGGATGAAAACTGCGCCCTCTATTGGCTCTAGAAGTCAAGATTCAAGATTGGTTTATATGGCAGCTATATCAAAACATAGACCGATTTGGCCCATTTACAATTCCAACCGACCTACACCAATAAAAAGTGCTTTCGACTCGCACGGACGGACGGACATGGCTAAATCGACTTAAAATGAAATGACGATCAAGAATGTATATACTTTATGGGGTCTCAGACGCATATTTCGAGGTGTTACAAACAGAATGACTAAATTAGTATAACCCTATCCTATGGTGGAGGGTATAAAAATTGGGATATTGTTTTCACTATGGAAATCAATGTGTCATATAGTAATCCATCTTTGGTTGTTGTGTTTCTCTGTAATATTAAATTTTTGATAATATGTTTGTAAGGGATATCCCAGGAACAATGCATTAAGCAGATGCAATAGAGGAGTTGATATGCCCTTATATGAGTGGATATGCCCGATGCTGTCATATGAATCCACACCGAATGCCGTAAAGCGACGCCCATTGTAAAGAAATTTGAGAAGTCAATAATTAGGAGATTACCCACCTCCTAAACATGAATTTTTTTCCTATAAATGAAATATTTTGGAATCCAAATTTATGTGAGAACTTTGTATTTTTAAAGTTATTATTAATAATCATACGCAACCATGTACAGAAGATACAATTTTTAATACCACCACCACTTTAGCCTGAGTTCTATACAAATGTTTTCATTTGTATGTATTGTATATAGGTTAGAGGTTAGCAGAGTTTGTCCGCCTTTGACGCTGAACGCCTGGGTTCGAATTCTGGCGAGAACATCAGAAAAACATTTTCAGCGATGGTATAAAGCTGTCTACATTTGCATTTGTCCGCCTTTGACGCTGAACGCCTGGGTTCGAATTCTGGCGAGAACATCAGAAAAACATTTTCAGCGATGGTATAAAGCTGTCGACATTTGCGAGGTACTTTGCTATGTAAAAACTTCTCCCCAAAGAGGTGTCGCTCTTCGTCACGCCGTTCGAATTTGGCTATAAAAAGGAGGCCCCTTATCATTGAGGTTAAACTTGAATCGGACAGCACTCATTGATAGGTGAGAAGTTTGCCCCTGTTCCTTATGGATTGTTCATAAGTAGAGATGGGTTTCTACAGGGTAAGTACCAAACACTTGGGTATTTATTGGGTAAATACCCAATAAATATCTTTTTTGGATATTTATTTGGGTATTTATAATTTTGCCGATATCTTGGAAATAAAAATATTTTCCAAACAATTTTTGATGGTTTCATATTTTTTATATGTATGGGGTAAATTTCCCCATTTATATCCAAAAGCGGGGTATTTATAGTTTTGCAGATATCTTGAGTATAAAAACATTTTCCAAAAAATTTTAGATGATTTCGTATTCCTTGTATATAAACCTGAACTTCTGATCACATAAAATAGGAATTTAGTTATATATAGCCGATATATAGACCGATCTCCAAACTTTTTTTTCTGTCAGCCAACACGCAGGGGATGTCCCCTATGAATGCAATGCATTGCGTTGGCGAGAGGAAATTAGGAATAGGAAGGGGAGAAACGTGTATAGTGCCTCTTGACATTTATCTTTAATCTTTAGATGTCAAAGTGGGTGGGAAAAACATTAGCCGGAAGTTGATTCGACATTAGGGTGAAATAAGAATTCTCTCTATAATGCATTGTGCGGTCCGCTGGCCAATCAATTACATACTGGTGTGAGTTCCTGGAATGTCTAGTATCCCTGACATACAACCTTACATCAGGAATAAGTAGACGAATATCAGACGAACACACACCATGAAAGTTCCTCATTGCGGCGATGATAAAGGGAGGCTATAGAGTTGGATACCCCACTGTCCCCAATCAACGCCATCGCTCTCCTCTGTACACGGTTCAGTCGATCCAGGGATGATTTTGAAGCTCCTTCCCATACATGCGAGTTGTACTCCATTTTCGGCCTTTTGAAAGTGATGTAGTTGGTTAAGAAGATCAGACGGAGTGAAGTAATTCTTACACCGTTTAAGGAAGCCTAAAAACTTGAATGCTTCTTTCGACAATTCAAATACATGTCTAGCCCAACGGACATCACTTTGTATTTTCATGCCCAGAACATCAAGAGCTTCTGATTGCTCAACATCTACACCGTTGATAGACAAAGATGATCGTAATGGGTCAGTGAGTCGTTTGTGTGACAACAAGCAGCACTGAGTCTTCCGTGCATTAAAATCTATTCGATTCATTCGATCCCACTTAGAAATGGCCAGCAAATCCTGGTGGACTGTATCGTCCATAACACGCCTCTTGGCCTCAATCTCTCGAAGACTCGGCCTATGGTCGAATGAGTACGAATGACAGAGATTACTGTCATCCACAAATGAGTAAAACGGATTGGATGTCTGACCCAACAGATCGTTGATGAAAATTAGAATAAGAGAAGAAAAAATAACAGAGCCCTGGGGTACACCTGCGGTCAATTTATGCTCATTGTATGAGAACCCATCTATAACGACTCGAATAGTGCGATCTTTGAGAAAGTTCAAAATAAATCGATCAAAGCCATTACCGATACCAAATGCGACAAGCTTTGATAGTAGTGCACCGTGCCAGACCCTATCAAATGCATTGGAGATATCCAGAGCCACAACCTTAATCTCACCAATTCGGTGGATTGAGCGACTCCAACGTTCCGACAGAAGTGTCAATAAAATCTGGCACAGTGATTTCGGGTAGATTCCTACCCGTTTCTGTGAAGTGTGGACTGTATTACAATATAGCTGCCCTTAGACCGACCGCCCGATTTCCCATAAATTATCCATTTTTAACCCGAGTTCAATGAAATTTGGCTCAGTGTGTTCTGGTAGACCCCTACCCATTTTTGTCAAATGTGGTACATATCAGATCGTATTTAGGTATAGCTGTCATATGGACCGATCTCCCGATAAAGGGTAATGAGCCTATAAAAGGAGCATTTTTCATCCGATTTGGATGAAATTTGGCACAGCGAGTTGTGGTACTCCTCTTAACCTTTTCGTTGAGTATCTTCAAATTTCGATATAGAGTATTGAGTCCATAAAAGGAGGATTTTTCATCCGATTTGGGTGAAATTTGAAACAATGCGTTTTGGTACCCCTCTAAACATTTTTGTTTAATGTCGTTCAGATCGAATCATATTTGGCTATAGCTGCCATATCGACCGATCTCTCGATATGAAGTATTGAGCTCATAAAAGGAGCATTTTTCTTCCGATGTTGATGAAATTTTAAACAGTGCGTTTTGGTTCCCTTCTAAACCTTTTAGTTGAGTATCAAAACTCACTGTTTCAAAAGCTAGCCGCTTGAAATTTTGCTCAGATACTTAATATTGATGTAGGACATTGGGGATTGGGCCTTATCGGTTCTGATTTAGATATAGCCCTCATATCAACCGATCTCTCGATTTGGTTTCTTGAATATCTGGCAGCCGCAATTTTTGTCCGATTTGGTTGAAATTTTGCACATAGTGTTCTGCTATGATTTCCAACAACTGAGCTAAGTACGGTCCAAATCGGTTTATAACCTGATTTAGCTCCCATATAAACCGATATTCCGATTTGACTTCTTGAGCCCTTATAAAACGCAAGTTTTGTCCGATTTGGCTGAAATTTTGCACGTAGTATCCTGTTATGACTTTCAACAACTGTTCTAAGTACAGTTTGAATCGGTTTATAAGCTGGCATAGCTCCCATATAAACCGATCTTCCGATATGACTTCTTGAGCCCTTACAAGCCGCAATTTTTTTCTGATTTGGCTGAAATTTTGCATGTGGTATTCTGTTATGACTTTCAACAACTGTGCTAAGTACGGTCCAAATCGGTTTATATCCTGATTTAGCTCCCATATAAACCGATCTCCCGATTTGACTTCTTGACCCCTTACCAGCCGCAATTTTGGTTGAGATTTTGCACTTAGTATTCTGTTATGACTTCCAATAGCTGTACCAAGTACGGTCCAAATCGGTCTATAACCTGATATGGTTTCCATGTAAACCGGTCTCTCGATAATCCTTGTTCGGTTCCTAGAAGCTTTAATTGTTGCTGGTTTGCTAGAAATTTGGTATGTAGAATAAAATAATGCCCTTCAACTAAATTTATTTTGTATAAATTTTTAGCAGAATCCGCCACCATGGATTCCCAAGATTTGACCCAGCCGAACTTGGCATTCCCATTATTCATATATCGCTAATATATCTTACATTTTACTTCAGGCGAATGTAGGAGAGAAAGAAATGGCCCACTTCAAAAATGTTAACACTTGTGTTCACTTATTTTAAGAAATGTTGTCGCCTAAAAATATTCCTTTTTTCTTTTCTTCTCAATTTTTGTTTCTGCTGAAAACTCAATGTCCGGCACTTTTCAATCATAACTGATTATAACTGACAGTTTTAATTGTCAACATTGATAACCTTGCCCTATGCGGCACACACACACGCACGCACGCTACTGTCCTTATTTCGCCAAAAAGATAAACCAAAAAGTCGCTACAAGTTTTTCTAATAAAAATGTCCAACTCACATTGGAATATTAGGCGGACAATGTATTCAAAACACACACAGAAAGAAAAAAAAAACAACTCCAAAAGTTAACTTTCATGTAT
Organism: Stomoxys calcitrans; assembly: GCF_963082655.1. Classification (NCBI taxonomy): domain Eukaryota; kingdom Metazoa; phylum Arthropoda; class Insecta; order Diptera; family Muscidae; genus Stomoxys; species Stomoxys calcitrans. The sequence continues at coordinate 76,869,740 of NC_081554.1, read as the reverse complement.
TGCTGCTTGAGAGTACAAAAGTAACGTAACTTGCCCGACCCTCGAACATGGTAACATTACAACATGTCTGTTACCTTTTTGACATTTGATTGAGATTTGTTATCGGCTCGCATTCATCAATGATACAATAGAAGAACAGACTTAACCAGACTACCGTCATCTGGCCTGCCTCCATCGGGCAGACATGCATTTAACAACCATTCTCTACTACTATAGTCTAACAAAAACAAAGGACCCGACCATATTGTTCAAAAGGAAATCATAGAACGCACACCCTTATACACATTTGAATGTATGTATGTGTGTATGTGACCGGGGATACATGGGACAGTACAAACGGATCGAAGAATGTGTCATGTGAATGTTCAATACAATTGTGTTTTCTAATTTCGTCGTTTTTTTTTGTTCCTTTTCCCGATTTTCAACAGTATCCCCATCCCCAGCGAACCAAGCAATGCACATGAACGAACATATTTAGCATCTGTTGTTGTAATCTATAGCTTTACACTCGGCTGGAACTGGAAACGCACATGTCAGTTAAACATAAAATAAGCAAAAGCTGTGAAAAAAGGGCTATACCACCATTTAGCAACGAAAACAATTTCAAGTTTGAGTGACAATTCCTCATGACCCCACCGGCGTATATTTCCCATTTTGCATTTAATAAAACAAGTTAACAATAACCAAGAGGAAGAGAATATGAAAAAGAAACTTTGTGAAAAATACACGCAAGTGCCCTCGGAAAGCAAAGCAAAGAAAATAAAAACCGTAAAAGAATTTTCACATTCTATAACCGCTTGGCCACACCAAAGTTTAAGTCAGCTGATAAGCAATGCAAACACTCGCGGAAACATCCTGCTGGCTCTAGTCGTCATCGTAGTCTAACCGCTACCGTTTCAAAACCAAATCCATTGAACAAGTCTGCCAGTACGTTTGCCATGATTTGGTCTTCCTGAGAGATAGTATTTATGAAAGGCATTGCATTCTTTACACAAAGGGTTGGCTGGTATTCTTCATGGAATGGAATTGGTATAGGACTAAATTAAGCTTGTATGTATGTATGTGGGAAGTGTGTGTGTGTGTGAGTGTATTATGTAGGCGAGCATACAATTCGAACCTTCGAATTTTTGCAGTCAATTTTTAATTGAATAAAAACGTTTTAGGTAATAGAACAATCAAATTATAGTCACATACAAAAAACGAAAAACAAACCTTTTGAATAACCTGAACTTTAAGGGATTTTGTTGGGAAAAAATTAGCAACAAAAAATTTCAATGAAAAAAACCAAAATTAAGTTTGACTGGGGAAAAATTAGCAACAAAAAATTTCATTAAAAAAAAAAAAAATAAAATCAGAATTAAGTTTGGCTGGCCTTATGTGCTGCAATTGAAACCCACCTTTTAACATCTATTGGAATCGAATACCCATATCTTAAAGCTAGACATCGGAATCCGAATTAATCCAAATTCAAACTTCAGCGTGTGACCGAATAAAACTTTCAGCTCACTGAAAAATACTTCCTGAAGTCAAACCTAGAGCTTCGTTAATGGTCTGGCTCCATTAATTATAATGTCCAAAAAAATAAATCTTCACGTCGTAATCACGACAGATCCTTAGAAATTTGCCCAAAAACAAATGGGCCTTTAATCAAAGTTGAGCTTCCGTTAACTGAGTCAACGTTATACACAAGTTAATCTTGAAGATAGATTATTGTGGTCTTTATAACGATATAGTGATTCCTAAAATTTTTATGTATTGTAGATAACGACAATTTACCCTTCCTGCTCTGTATTGATCAGAAGATGGGAAGAGTTTAAATTTTGTTTTTAGGAGTTTATAGTCATATGGTATTTCTGCATAATTTTAACTTACTTTCTTTAGTTGGCCATTACAGAACATTTATTCCTCTAGCCGAACATATAATAAATTTCCAATTACTTAAATCTTCTGCGCTCCTTCTCCAATCTCTGACAGCCAGTTTCGAGACACTTGTCTCCATTATGTTCCCCTTCAAAAGACTTCTTCGCTGGATTTTCTTCATTCATTCTGACAACATGACCTAGCCAACGCAACAGTTGTATTTTACCTTTAATTATGCTATTGTCCTCATACAGCTAGTGGTTCATACGACTCCTTTATTTTCCATCAACGAGGACTGGTCCATATATTTTGCGAAGGATCTTTCTCTCAAACACTCCCAGTGCTGCTTTCGCCAAAACCCATCAGTGCCTTGTATAGTGTGATTTTCATCTGTCGAGAGGTGGCTTTGCTCCTTAAATGCTTAACCAATCCAAAGTAGCATCTGTTTGCCAAATATTATCCTTCGTTTTTTTTTTCAAAACTGATGTCATTTGTTTTCTTCATACCGATGCAGAGGTATATAAAGTTACTGACGATCTCATAGTTGCAGTTCCTAACATTCTCCATTTTCTTTGTCTGCTCAGGACCTTGTGACAGTTGATCAAATCCACTTTTTATACCCTCCACCATAAGATGGGGGGTATACTAATTTCGTCATTCTGTTTGTAACTACTCGAAATATTCGTCTGAGACCCATGAAGTATATATATTCTTGATCGTCGTGACATTTTATGTCGATCTAGCCATGTCCGTCCGTCCGTCCGTCTGTCTGTCGAAAGCACGCTAACTTCCGAAGGAGTAAAGCTAGCCGCTTGAAATTTTGCACAAATACTTCTTGTTAGTGTAGGTCGGTTGGTATTGTAAATGGGCCATATCGGTCCATGTTTTGATATAGCTGCCATATAAAGCGATCTTGGGTCTTGACTTCTTGAGCCTCTAGAGTGCGCAATTCTTGTCCGATTGGAATGAAATTTTGCACGACGTGTTTTGTTATGATATCCAACAACTGTGCCAAGTATGGTTCAAATCGGTCCATAACCTGATATAGCTGCCATATAAACCGATCTTGGGTCTTGACTTCTTGAGCTTCTAGCGTGCGCAATTCTTATCCGATCAGAATCCGATTGGAATGAAATTTTGCACGACGTGTTTTGTTATTATATCCAACAACTGTGCCAAGTATGGTTCAAATCGGTCCATAACCTGATATAGCTGCCATATAAACCGATCTTGGGTCTTGACTTCTTGAGCCTCTAGAGTGCGCAATTCTTATCCGATTGAAATGAAATTTTGCACGACGTGTTTTGTTATTATATCCAACAACTGTTCCAAGTATGGTTCAAATCGGCCCATAACCTGATATAGCTGCCATATAAACCGATCTTGGGTCTTGACTTCTTGAGCCTCTAGAGGGCACAATTCTTATCCGAATGGAATGGAATTTCGCACCACGTGTTTTGTTATGATACCCAACAACTATGACAAATATGGTTTAAATCGGTCCATAACATAATATAGCTGCCATATAAACCGATCTTGGGTCTTGACTTCTTGAGCCTCTAGAGGGCACAATTCTTATCCGATTTGAATTAATTTTTGCACGAAGTATTTCGTTATGATATCCAACAACTGTGCCAAGTATGGTTGAAATCGGTCCATAACCTGATATAGCTGTCATATAAACAGATCTGGGGATTTGACTTCTTGAGCTTTTAGAGGGCGCAATTCCTATCCGATTTGGCTAAAATTTTGCATGACGTATTTTATTTTTACTTTCAACAACTGTGTCAAATAAGGTTCAAATCGGTTCATAACCTGATATAGCTGCCATATAAACCGATGTGGGATCTTGACTTCTTGACCCCTAGAGGTCGCAATTATTATCCGATATGCCTGAAATTTTGTACGACGGATCCTCTCATGACCATCAAAAAACGTGTTTATTATGGTCTGAATCGGTCTATAGCCCGATACAGATCCCATATAAATCATTCTCTCTATTTTACTTCGTGAGCCCCAATGGGCGCAATTCTTATACGAAATTTTACACAGGTGTCCAACATATAATTTAATTGTGGTCCAAACCGGACCATATCTTGATATCGTTTTAATAGCAAAGCAACTCTTTTCTTATATCCTTTTTGCCTAAGAAGAGATGCCGGGAAAAGAACTCGACAAATGCGATCCATGGTGGAGGGTATATAAGATTCGGCCCGGCCGAACTTAGCACGCTTTTACTTGTTTTATCTCTATTTACTGCCAGACTCGGTCCTGCAGGCGGAGAATCAGGCGATAACGGAATGCATGAGGTGGATTGGTGTTAACGCGAGAACGTCGAGTGTAAACATCTAAGCTGACAGTCAACTGGCCATCAGGGACAAAAAACAACCAGCACGGTAAGGTCACGAAGAGTCTTGGAGTGTTAGATGGAGATTAACGCCTTCTCTAAGGATAGCACGATCCGCATTGTTTGAGTGCCCTGCCATAGCGGAGTAAGGGGAATAAAAGGTCAAACACAGCGATGGACAGAGAACTTGGTTACCACAAAGAAACTCGAGGCAATCCGAGTTAAGGGCGTAGGCGACGAGCACGCATCTAATACTAAACAACAGTAGGACGACGAAAATCCTATGGAGGAATCCAGTTCGTGAGAAGATGATACAATTGCTGAAAGGAAGTAAGACGGAGGTCAGTATAGCTTTCGGTATCATAACGAGACTCTGGAGCATTTCCTATGCCATTGCAAGGATTTTGCGGTAACAGCCATTGGCACTTAGTTGGTGACACAATACCGGACATAAATCAAATAAAAAGCATGGTATCGAAAAATAGAGTTCCTGAGTTAGATTTTTTTTTTCGAAGTAACCTTTTAGTTTTTGGAGTGCCGAAGAAGTTTTTTAATGGCTTAGGTGCATGTCCATAGTGACATGGGGCGTATTAATATCCGCACCCTCTTTCAACCTAACCTAACCTATTGCCATTGTATCTTGTATGCGATGGGGAGCAAACTTATTACTCTGTAATTTGCACATACTCTCTTGTGCCCCTTCTTGTGTACAGGATATAGTATGCTGAGATTCCAATCATAGAGTATGCGTTCTTCTAGCCATATTGCGCAGACGAGCTGATGCATACCTTAGCAGTGTGTAGCCTCCGGTTAAAAAGTTCATCTGGCAACCCATCGGCTCCTGCTGCGTTATTGCATTTTAGCCGGGTTACTGCTAAGTGGACCTCGTTCTGACTAGATCGCCAACATTCTTTACCTTCAACAGGAGATTTTGCCTACAAATTGCCTACAGCGAAACCTGTCTCCTTGGGTGGAGAGAATGTGCCATCTACAGAAAGTGCAAAATACCTCGGTATTTTGCTGGACAGGAAATTGAACTTCAAATTCAACATTTTGGAGAGGGCAACAAGGGCACACTTGCCCTATACACCTGCAAGAGAGCCATTGGCAAAAGTTGGGGTTTTAGACCCCATTGGGTATATACTGTAGTTGTCGGGCCTATAATGCTGTGTGGTGTTGTGGTCTAGCGGACGGCGCTTCAAAAGTCCACCTACTGCTCAATACATAACCGGATCCAAAGGATGGCTTGTTTGTGCATCACAGCCGCACTGAGGACGACACCATCTGATGCGCTGAATTTAATGCTACATCTTATGCCTAAGGGAGCTTTCTCATTGGTCATGTGGCGGATACGGACACTGTGCTCTCCTTCATACAATTCCCGATGTTTCAGGCAGTGTGGATAGCACCCTATCTGATTCCTGATAAAACCGATTGGAACTACGATATCCCTGCTAACTGAAATTATATAGACTTCTGTAGGGATAGTTCCAAACTAAACGACCATGTGGGATTTTTGGTGTACTCTAAACATCTAGAACTGGTCATATCGAAAAGGTTACCCGACCACTGCAGTGTGTATCAAGCAGAGATCCTTGCAATTAAGGAAGTGATGGAATGGCTTAGATATAATGTCATTACGACGATTGGCATAAATATCTTCTCAGACAGTCAGGCAGCCATTAAAGAACGTTTTTCTGAACACAAAAACCGCCCTCGACTGTCGCAGATCTCTCAACGACATGGCAAATTCACCTGTTCAAAATTCAACTGTTATGGGTGCCGGGCGATATCCAGGGAATTATAAAGGGGATGCGCTTGCTAGACTAGGAACTACCCTAAACATTCCAGGGATACTGGAATTGTGGGTGTGCGTCTAGCGACGTGTAAGCTAAGTTTTCAGGACCAGGCCCGAAGGACAACGAATGATAGATGGTCACAAAGAAGGGGATGTGAACATTCCAAAACTATGTTGCCTAATCTTAATTCGGGTCGACGCAGTCCGAGTTAAGGGAGTGGGCGACGAATGCGAATGCAACATTGTGCAACAGCGAAACGGTCGGACTGAAGGTTGCCAGCAATGACTTTTGCAGAATCTGTGAGGACATCGAAGAAGAAGAGATTATAGAACATCTGCTGTGTGTGTGTCCCGCATTGGCAGTCAGAAGGAGTTCCACTTTAGGTTCTCATTTCTTTGAGAACCTGTCTGATTTAATGGATGTGAACTTTCGCAAATTATTGGGCTTTTTAAAGCGGTCTGGATGGTTCAACGCTAGGAACTAGAAGGCATCTTCCTTCTTCTGTACCTGAGGTATCACAATGGACGAAAACGTCTAATTGAGTCTGCCACTTAAACCTAAACCTACCTAATCTATGCGGTTGCAGATTAATATTTCGAGGTGTTACAAACGGGATTACTAGATTAGTATACCCCCATCCTATGGTGGTGTTTAAAAAAATTAAATTTTTGTTTTGTCAATTTTCAAGAATCTTTTGCTTTGTTGCCGCATCTTGCAAGTAAAATGATGTTCTCTGTTTTTAAGCTTCAACTTACTCCTTGTCATTTCTTTTATATATATCACTCTCATTTTATTCTCCTTTATGTGTATTCTTCGAAAACAAATTCTTATAGTTTGAGAATTACCACCTTGACAAATTTGCTCCACTTTCTACATTTTACATCAATAAAATGCTTATTTTCCATTAACTATGTTATTATATACTGTTGAATTTGGGTATGTACAAAGTTCACGTTTACATATCCTTTCAAATTTTGTTATCTTTGCTTTTTGTCATTTATTGTAGTTCATTTACTTTATGTTTGGTGAAAGTCATCTGTTGACATTGTCACTACATTTTGGCTATATTAGTATGTATGTATAGACTTTGTGAAGTTTTCCTTGAGGCAGTAGGGGAGGTTTATTTTATGTTTCTACATTGCTATACCAGTGGTCTTGGTGAAATGTATTTGTCGCAATTAAGGGTTGAAAGAAAACATTTTTATGGTGAACTACTTGTACATATCTATTTGTGTTATAGCTTCGATTTAATATGATTATGGGTTAGTAAATTCAGTTTAATGATAGTAACTCAAAGTATATAAAATATTGGACTATATTGCGTATGATCACTATTAATTAAAATGAAAGTTTAAAGAACTATTTGTAATTGGTTTTGCAGAAGAAATTTTTAAACTGACCTTAAATATTCATTAATATTTAAAAACCTTATTTAAATGACATATTAAATTAAAAATCCAAAAAAAAATAAATAAAACAAAAAGTACATTATGCATGTTTACAGTGCTGTACAGTTTATCATTACTAATTTTCATCTGCAAAATTTACTGTAGGAGCACGTTTACTCATACCTCATACCAATACTCTTTAATTTCATAATTGTATATTAAATAAGATGAACTACATTTGTTTCTGATATATTTACAACATTTTATAACACAAACATTTATTCATGGCAATGAATGTTCTTCGAGCAGATAAAAACACATACGAGTATACCCCAGGATCCCTTTTTCTATTCATCTATAGTATTGACAAATTTAGCTACCATTACATTGGAATTAAACTGCAACATTTGTCGATTGCTATATGTATTTGCTTACTGATATATGTCACTAACAGATTTGTGTAGCTTTCCTTTAGTACCACTAACATAGTAGCTACAAGCATATCTATAATCATTTCAACCATCTTAAATTTCGTAATTCTCTATTAAATAAGCCAACATGCATTTGTTTTGATGTATTTACAATATTTCACAAAAACAAATCATTACTCATGACAATGAAAGCTTCCCAGCAGATGCAAACACAAATCCTGTGGAGAAGTCGCCTATTCTTCATAATATCTTAACAACTATTGACATTTGATGGAATATCTTACTGGGATTTCCAACTAAATTTATCTACCATAACATTAGCAATAAAGTGCAATATTTGTGGATTACTATACCAATAATATATATACATCCACCTGCTGTTATATGTCACCAACAGATTTCTGTAACTTACTTTAGTTCAATCAACATGCAATTTAAAGAGTTGCTGCCATTCTTCTCGATTATAAAACATGACAATACGTAAGGTCATGTATAAAAAGTTCAGTAAGGCAATTCAACTTTATTGCGAACTCAAAGACAACGATACTGAGCAGGAAATAAGACATCAAACTTGTCTAGAATTAAGGTACTTATTTCAAACCTGGGCAGCAATAAATAATGATGGCAGACAATCCAAATAGAGAAGAATCTTTCTATATATTGATTATATCTTTTCAAAAGTTGGAAAACCGTAACACCCGAAAGCAAAAGGTTTTTTGTTTAAGCATCAATTCTCTCGTAAGAAAGTTTGTTAATATTTTACATATTACATCAGACTTAAGATCTTTAAATCTATACAGATGTGTTAGCAAAACTACACCGTAAGCAGGATGGTTTCTACTTTATACCGCCGAAAGCTAGACTGCTTTTAAAGCCTACTTACTTGCGTTTGTTTACAACCCATAGTTCTGAGTAGCTTTTTAAGCTAATCAAAATCTTCAGCTTGCCAACGCGGAACCTCCACGCAGCAGATATTTATAGATTGCTCCTCCTCGAAGTCCTAAGAGATTCTGCAGAAATCCAAAGATTAACTTACGTATTACGTCAGACGGAGGCCACCGTAGTGCAGAGGTTAGCATTTCCGCCTATAACGCTGAACGCCTGGGTTCGAATCCTGGCGATACCATCAGAGCTTAAACCCCGTATCATTGAGCTTAAACTTTAATTGGACTGCACTCATTGATATGTGAGAAGTTTGCCCCTGTTCCTTAGTGGAATGTTCATCAGCAAAATTTGCAAAAAAATTTTGCAAATTTGCTTTACATCCGACTTGTGATCTTTAAATCTACACAGATGGGTTAGTAAAATTACACTGTAAGAAAGATAGTTTCTTCTTTATAACGCTGAAAGCCAGATTGCTTTTTAAAGCCTACTTACTTGCAAATATTTACAACCCATAATACTGACCAGTTTTTTGAGGTAATCAAAGCGTAACAGATTCTAGAGAAATCAAACAATGACTTTATAACGGATAACGCACTCGATTAGTGAAACAGCAAAAGACAGAAAAGCGATAGATCCCTTCAAGTTTGGGTAAGGTCACAAAATCCCGAAGAGTTCAAAGCCACACTAAATGAAGTCCATCTATATCATCCGTTCACCCATATGAAACGAGGTTCAGACATCGTGTAGTGTGTATATGTGTGAGACAATTGTCTGGCCTTGGTCATGACCATTGTCTGGCTTAGGTAATCTGATTCGCGCATATGGACACCCATCCGCGTTGCCGTGTGAATATACATACGTTGCATATTCACACAGGTGAGCAACCCAACAGCATGGGAACATGCTGGCTAGGCTTAAGCTAGCTTAGAAATATTTTGTTTAAATAAAATTCAATTTAAGAACAACAGCCAATTGAAGTGGTCCTCAATTCTTTCACATGGCGACCGTGACAGGACTGAATATAAAAACAGTTTGATTGAACACTTGTGCAAATATTTGAAAGTGAAAAACATTACTTCCACAGCCTACCATCATCAAACTCTTGGGACAGTAGAGAGGAGCCATCGGACTTTCAACGAATATGTAAGGTCTTACATATCCATTGACAAGGACGATTGGGATGTGTGGTTAAGGTACTTCACGTATTGTTACAATACGACACCTTCAGTTTCTCACGGATATTGCCCTTATGAACTGTTATTCGGCAGGGTTCCGAACATGTTTCAGGTATTTAATCAAATTAAGGATATTCAACCATTGTATAATCCTGAGGATTACTCCAAGGAAGTAAGATACAGGATGGAAATGGCGTATAAAAGGGCAAGGCAATTGCTGGAAACGGCAAAAATAGAGCGTAAAGAAAGGCATGATAAAGGAAAAATCGAACCAATTTTCAATATAGGTGATACTGTGCTTCTTCGTAATGAAACTGGTCACAAATTAGATAGTAAATATTTAGGCCCTTATAACATAATTGACGTGATGAAAAATGGTAATTACGTTATAAAGGGCAAAAAGACTATTACTGTTCATAGCGATAGATTAAAAATATTTAGAAAATAGATTAGAGACAGGCCTGTTCACCAATTTATTTTCATAGTTTTTTTTTTGGTATTTCTTTTTAAATATATTCAAATTCGTGTACCTTAATTAAGTTAATTTTAGCATTTATTATTAATTTTTTTTTTGTAATTTTGTTAAATGTATATCCTGTCACTTTGAGAAAATTAATCTAACTAACACATAACATTTAATTAAATTGTAGAATTAATAATTAATGTTTTTTTAAATTATTTTTTTTTATTCATAAATTTTGTTATAAATTTTAATAAATAATATAAAATAAAAAAAAACTTTTGTCATATACTTTTTTTTAAATATAAATGAATAATAAGGAATCTTACTAATTTTAAAATCCAATAATGTTTGTTTATATAAAAATCAAATTAATTTTATAACATAATTTTAAATATTTTCCTCTCCTTTTGTAGTAATAAATAAATATTAAGTCATTTTGTAATTCATACAAAACAAAAATTATTTAACTTTAAGATTTTATTAAAAACGTTTATATTTTCCATAAGAAATAATTACCTATTAAGTAATTTTTGTTACATATTAAAAAATGATTAGCAAGTAAACATTTTTTTTGTGAAAAGGGAGATGTAGTGTGTATATGTGTGAGACAATTGTCTGGCCTTGGTCATGACCATTGTCTGGCTTAGGTAATCTGATTCGCGCATATGGACACCCATCCGCGTTGCCGTGTGAATATACATACGTTGCATATTCACACAGGTGAGCAACCCAACAGCATGGGAACATGCTGGCTAGGCTTAAGCTAGCTTAGAAATATTTTGTTTAAATAAAATTCAATTTAAGAACAACAGCCAATTGAAGTGGTCCTCAATTCTTTCACAATCGTTCAGAATTCTTTCAGGACTGTCGGAAAAAATTCTTCAGATAAGCAGAACAGAAATCGTTCAAATTCACTCTGAACTAACGGAATTAAACTTCCCTCAAAAGTTCGAACAGAATTCAGAACGAACTCGAAAGATGTTGTCTATAGAGCTCAGAATTTGTTCAGAATTGTCCGACATCAGGCATTTGGTTCGCTGGGTAATTTCACATTACCATTAATCTAACTCAAAAACTTTTCATTTGAACTCCCTAATATTCTGATTTATTCAACATTTCTCCCTAAATGCATATTTCTGATTCGTAGAGTACTCCTAAATACTTTTTTTATCTCATATTCTCCTTATAGTCTAACATGACTGCTTCTGGTTTTTCTGCTTTTGATGCTGTGCTGCTTATCAAATAATGTGTTAATATGCTTATATTTGCATGTAAATGTATTGTTTCCATTTCGAAATATTACCTGGAGATGTACAACATCTCATAAGACACGTTTTCCAGTTCTTTTTAATGCAATCTGTATTGCAATAAAAACAGGTATTATGTTATTCTTATGATTTTTTCCACATTTTTCCCAACTTGAAGATTTTCATCGACTAGGTTTGTATTTCCACTCCCTGTGGAGATTTCTTTGCAATTATTGCTATTTGATATAATATCCTGCTATGTTTTCATATTATATTTACATGTCTTTGTATAGAATACCATATGAAATGAAATAAAATACAGTTATTACAGGTATGTTACTGCAAAAAAGTTTCCGATTATCGTTAATAGAATTTATAGGTATGCTTGTCTGCTGCTACATGTCACCAACAGGTTGACAAAATACAGTTTACATTCAACCCATGTATTATGGTATGTTATTTTATGCAAATTGAATCTTAGAAGAATAATATGTCAACAATGTTATCCAAGTAGTCAATGATACTTGAATAATGCCACAAAAAGCACTCTGCATTAGGTTTTTCTTTTAATCTATAAATAATTTAATAAATCCTAACTGAAAATCGAGATTACATAGAGACTTTGAATTAAAACTAAAGGTGGAGTTACATACTATGCGCACGCATTAAAAATGCCACTCTGCAAACAAACCCCACAAAAGCGAAAAAAGTTAAAGATTTTCAACTTTGACCATTGAACTCGGGAGTCATTCTGTGTTGTCATACATTATTTCTTTTAGGCAACAAAGTTAAAAATTTTTTAACTTTTGCGCTTTGCTTTTATGGGATTTGTTTGCAGAGTTGCATTTTTATTGCGTTCGTAAAAAATTCGTAATGGTAGCTCCACCTTTAGTTCTAATTTAAAACCGAACCAGCTATGCAGAAGGCACTAACGACTATTCTAGAAGAAGTTTCCGATCGGATATCTGAGACGACACTTGAGGTCGAGTGCGAAGCACTGCTGCCAGCGGCACAGTTTTGGATTGATGGAAGATCATGATACACGGATGGATCAAAGCTAGAGATATCCGAGCCATAGACATAGAGATAAAGTGTGAGGCAGCCACTGCGGCTATGAGAATTAAGGAGAATGGATAGCAGAGCAGAATCAGATCATACCATCGGTATAATCGCCTCGATTATACCGCCAATTTTCAGCATTTGATTTATTTATGGTTCGAATCGGACTATAACTTGTTAGTATTTAGAGTGCAAAGCAAGTCGGTTACTGGCTTATGTGTATGTCCATAGTGGCATGGGGCGTATTAATATCCGCACCTTCCTTTCAACCTTACCTAACCTAATAATATTTTCCTGCTTCTTATATTTCTCATTATCTGCCAGTCAGTTTTAATCTTTCTCAGTTAGTTATCATTAGAAACCTGAACAATTCATGGGATCTTTAACAATCGTTTCTACATCCATATATCAGAAACTTAAAATTTTTTCCTTTTAATTTTTTGGTCCCCCGTTTTTTTTGTCCATTATAATACAAGGTACCAAGCATAGCTTCCAAATAAACAAATTTTTCTGGAAAGGCCTATGTCAGGACTGGTTAATATCTTATTTTATTAGAGGAAAGCTTCTTCGGCATTTCTATACGGCATTTAGTTTTTTCGATTCATCCAATTGTTTGCTCAACAAAACTCCGAGGTGCTTACAGTGTTATACAAGTTAAATGTCATTTTGTTCAAAGGAAATGAATTGAAATTAAAATAGTAATTACAATACTTACTTCGTCTTCTGGAATCTTGCGATCGCTCACTTATTCATTAGTGTTCGATCGGTAAGGTATTCCCTCTTCTTATTACCTCATCATATTTTCTCTTATTTAACTCTAATTCTAACTCTAAAACACTTACCCTATACTTCCATCGTTTTCTAGTTTTATTTCTTATTTCTGCTGTTCTTGTTGTTTTTTTCACACGCTTGTTATTCCTCTATTCTGAGGATTACCAAGCATACATTCAGTTCACGCAACAAAAGGAACTTCTTAGTTTGCCCGGACGACAATTATCGGTTTTATTATTCACTTATTGTCTACCACTATCATCACCAAATATCAATTACACCGGTATATGTTTGCCTATTTAAACTGGAAAAATTCCCCCATACCTCTGCATTGTTAATTGTACAGTCAGTATACAACTTCAGCTTCTTGCGGATTTTGTAATAATGTATGCAATTTTATCATTGCAATAATCGCAAACATTATTAAAATCTGTTGAATATATACTAGCATTTTATTTTTACACATTAGATAAACATAGCAGATCACGTTTGGTAACTTTTTAAAATTCAAATATATAACATTTTTATTCAACATATTGCTGGTATTTTCAATACCAACAACAGTTTATGCAATGTTTTTTTTCTTAAACATTTTGTATATAGATTTCACCTAAATATAAAACATACAAGAAGCAATGGATTTGTAATATCATCTTAGCAAATTCATAGGTTTCTGATAAGATATCCTGCAGAGTTGCAAAGGTATATTACAAATTCTTTTTCAAGAATAGAATTGCTAAATCTATGACACTTACTACGAAATCACACATATGTAGATTTGGAAAAAAAAAAACTGGTTGCCAAAAATTTTTCTCATGCTCAATTCTTGATATCTGTCAATAACAGAAGTCTATGGAATTGTTCAGCTGTATGTATTGAGTATTAGGAAAAGAATTGCCTAGAAACCCTTTTTCTATAAAACCATGAATATGATAAATGTTACATTAGTCTTTGTCATCACTTGCAATGCAAATGGTGTGTCTTAAAATAAGTCGAATCATGCTGAAACTCGGGCTTGCAAGTCGCAGCGCGTTGGCACATAGTTTTCGATAGTTCATGAGGTTTTTGTGTAAAAGAATAAAGAAGTGAAAAATCGTTATTTCATAGCCTCTATCCTATGGCATTAATGTCTGCAGTTATATAATTAAACATATTTTATACATAAAAATACATAAATAACGGCTAATTTTTAAACATGTGAGGAATATTAAATAAAAAGAAGTATAAGTGGGAAAATGTCATTATGTGTTTGTAAAAACGCTATTCGAATTATATGAAGTATCATGTCGTCCCAGTTGTAATTCCTTGCTAGACATGCCTTAACAGTCTTGATTTAGATTCAACTCAAATTTTTATGTGATGTGTGAATTCGTGCATAAAATTTTGCTAGTGGCATGCTGTTATCCAAGCTGAATTGTATTCATTCCTGTGTAAGTTTTCTAAAAATTTAATAATACTGAAATGATTTAAAGATGTACGGAATTTTAAAATATAAAATCTTAAATAGACTTCCCAAGCAAAGCTATTAAGGACTTTATAAAATTCGTCAAGAATATAACAGTGAACAACGAAATTGAACCAACACCAAAAATCTTCAAGAAAACGACGTATATTCCAGTGTTTTTTTTCGGAAAGGCTTTCCAATTCTAATATATACAACAGAGAAAAATACCAGCTTGCTTTAAAAAGCCAAAACACACTAAATAGTATATTCAGCAGGACTAAATCAAAGATGAAAAAGGAGTACAAATCAAATGTAGTTTATAAGATTAAATGTGACGAGGTTGAAACTAATTTATGTCCAATGACATATGTAGGAACAACCAAAACTAAATAAAAAACAAGATTATCATCTCACAAATCTGACCTGAAAATGAAAGACTAACCTTTAGAACAAAAAACTGCACTTGTATCGCATTGCACTTTAACAGGGCATACACCAAATTTTAAAGACGTAGACATACTAGCACAAGAATCCAATCAGAAAAGGCGATTTACTTTAGAAATGTTACATATTATTAACACCTCAACAAACAAACGTATGAACTTTAAAAAAGATTTAGACAATTGAGCACAAATTTACAGGAATTTGCTACAAAAATACAGACAATAATTAGAGAGCTTTAGTCGAACTTGTGCGCTATAAAGGAAAAGTCGATTGTTTTGTTACAAAATGTAATCATTTTCAAATGTTCTTTTAAATTTTTTGTAAAATTACTTGTTTTTTTTTAATTTATAGTAAAAACCCTGATGAAGATCACCGGCGGTGGTCGAAATATCGGTAAAAATTACAAATAAAACACCAACACCCGTTTTTATAAATTGTTCGATTACCCCGAGCCAAACCAAGAAAAAGTTATTAAATAGAAACCGATGAATATACTGCAGTAGAAAACAAAGTATTGATATTCACGTGTTTTATTTTTTTTTTTGTTTTGCCGGGTCGGATTTTATAAGCACTTTACATTTCTAAACATTCGTAGTATCTTATTGTCAGAGTATTCAGCAGCACCACAATTTAATACAAAGATCTGCTTTCAAGATCCCCTTTACTAATGTCTCTAAACCTTACAACTGCATGTGTATAATCAATACAATTTTTCAATGTATAGCTCACATAACATAACAAGGGCTATGCTTTTAATGGTTCATAGCATTCTTTCGAGTAAGCCAAATAATGTCTCCTCAAATTTAATTTTACATTTTATACCGCTTAGCATAGAATTCCCTAAAATTAGTTGTTGTTGTTCTAACCACATTTTCATGTGGAGGTGGCGATCTTCGTAAAGCTCCTGTAGGCGAGCAAGCTCATTCCGGTCCAAAGGACCGATCGCCGCGGCAACAGCTTGAAAATTGGTTATTTAAAGCCGCCAATAACTCACCTTGTCATATCGAGCATCATAGGCACTAGTTGCAAGAGCAGGTGCCACCTGATCTCTCACTGGAACTCTTCCCTCGATACTGCTGATTGACCGCAACTGCAGTTACAGCTACTCCGGATGGAGCATTCCACTATCCGCAACCTGTGGACGCGCCCGGTAGCTCACAACTAAGCTTTATTGGGACAGCAATGAACACCAAACAGATCGGACCTCAATGTTCCAGCTTTGTGGAGATCACAGCTATCGCGTGGTCAATACATGTTACAAAGAAACTTCCAAACTCATTTTCGGAGAAAGAATCTGTTGTAATTTCATCACCATAATCAGAAATTACAGATAACTAAAAAGAAGATATTCTTACATTTTCCCAAATAGTACACTAAAGTCTCATTACATCAACTCCTAGTACATACATTGTTTTCAATATATTCCTCAACTGTTATTAGAAACCTTGTCTATATATCATAGGTAATACGCTGTCAACATATACATCAGATTTGTAATATCTTTTATAAGACAAAAAAAAACAGTTCTTCAGGATTCTTGGATAATTTTCATAACACTGCATCTCAATATTATAACAGCATACTATTATTATGTTTTGTATCAATGCAAAGTTACAGTATCGTACGTTTACACAAGTCTTTGTATCAAAAACTTCCAGCAGAGATGTTGTCTTATATTTGCAATATTTTTCTAGAAGAATTTAAGGCTCTGTTATATCCTGCAGAGTTCTAATATTATGCTTCATATTGGCAAAAACAAAAATGCACTTATGACAAAAATACCTTGTGTGTTTGAAAATAAAAAAACAGAGGTTACAGGAACTACATATTGTCTAAACTAAACTACATATTGTCTATCAAGCGTCTAAATTGTTTTTTTAGCATTAGATGTGTCACAAACAGATATACAGATACAAGCACCTTATGTCAGATATTTAAAATATTCATATGATGTGTACTCACTCATACATATGGTTGTGATGTTTGGTGCACAGTGATCCATTTCTATGGACATATACATACAAATCGTTAATCATCCTTGCCCTTGTCCAATTCCTATTTAAGTATTGAATATCTTGCAAAGCTTTTTTCCAATTTTGTAAAGAACCAAATTAAGTGACTACTACCTATTACGAAAAAATTTTAAAGTCTTTTGGAATAGGCTACAAATGGGTTCCAAAGACTTAACATCTGTGGTGGTGGCGGCAGACCGTAGCGTGTTGTCCTCCCCTGCTATACGTGTGGGTGCCTTGGCACCTGTAGTCGAGAGTAATGCTTCAAACACACAACTAGTCGTCAGACTAATTAATGAGGAAGAGACGGATTAACCAATGGGTTGCACAGTTCGTCCCCAGTCTTTATGTAAAGATGGTGTTTCTGACTCGGATTCAGACAGCGACGGTGCCGATGAAACAGTAATCGTGGCCGAATCGATAGATGAGGGCATTGGGATGACGGCAAAAGTGAGCGATGGCTTTGCTAAGCCCACAATCAGACCGAGAAAGCGATCCGCTGCACGACGAAGGAGACAGAGGAGTATGTACCGGCAGCGCAATCGGGCGAAAGTGCCTGATGCTGTAAGGGATAGAACTGACATTCCAAGCACTTCTACGGAAGCTGGAAAAAAATCAGATCCCTCGAAGAGCATAACACTGCTAAAATGCTGAAGAAGACACACTGCTGTCAAGTACTCTGGGAAAACCAAGCCAGCTATCCTGCAATGAAGACTCCAGACAGTGTCCTGCGGAGGTAGATTAAGTGGGAACAGGAAGGAAGGAAGCGCGCATGTCCCATGAGTCTTCATGGAGCACTGTGACTTCCAAACTGAGGCCACAGCCATCACGCCAGAGTGGCAAAGAAGCACAACAGAGATGAGCTGACTTATGCTGTCATCAATTTCGGCTGTGCATCCGGTAGGAATCCATAGGCAGAAATTCTCATTTTGAGATATCAGGCCGTGCATCGGCAGGTGACTCAACACCGCCCAACGAACAAGGGGCTGACAACCCCTCAATATTGAAAAGACTAGGATAATCAAAGATCCTAACACAAAAATATCAGGCAGTGCAGTGGTGAGAGACCCAACACAGCCTAACAAACAAGGACCACCTGGGGCGGCCACCGGCACTTTGCCCCGAAATTAAATATCAAATTCGTTCTTTACTCCTAAATACCGTTGATTTAAGCTCCATATTGCCATAATCGAAAATTAAGTTCAGTTTAGGGGGCGCTTTAGGGCGTACCCCCAAACACTTGGCTCCAAAATTGGATATTAAATTCGTTTTCTACCCTCAAATACCTTTCATTTGAGTCCCATATTGTCATAATGGGTCCATCAACCTATTTGATTTATTTTTGGAAAAAAAGCGCCACCTAGACACAAATTTGAATGTCATATTCGTAATCTACTCCCAAATACCTTTCATTTGAGTTCCATATAGACATAATCAGCTAATATCCCCGTTAGGGGTTACTTGGGGGTGGAGCTTGGAACTTGGATCTAATTTTTTTATTCCATATTTATAATCTACTGTCGTATATTTTTTATTTGAGGCCCATATTGACATGAAGGTCGAATATATCTGTTTATAGGAGTTTTTGGGTCGGTGAGGCCCGCTGGGTACTTGGACCCACATTTTAATACGATATTCGTTTTCTAGTCTCCAATACCTTTCATTTAATACTCATAATGTGCCTATCGGTCCACTTTTGGTTTTGGATGGCGTTTTTGGGGTAAGGGGGAGGGACCGCCCCCACACGATATCTAAAAATTATATAGCCTATGTTTTTTTCCAGACAAACTTACACAATCGGAAAATTTTAAGAAAATCGATACAGCCATTTTTGATTCTACGGAACAAACAAAAAAACCGAGTCTCATATAGTCATGATGGGTCATATGCCCATTTAAGGCTTTTTTGGGGGGTAGGGTGACCCCCTAAACTACAATCTGATTTTGTATGCCAGATACGTAAGCTACTCCCGAATACCTTTCATTTGAGGCCCATATTGATATGAACGTCCAATATGTCTGTTTGGGAGAATTTTGGGGTTGGGGTGGCCCGATATTCGTTTTCTATTTTCAAATACCTTTTAATTTGATACCTATATTGTATCGATCGGTCCACTTTTGATTTTGGGTGGTACTTTTGGGTAATGGGAGAGGGTCCACCCCCTTCCGAAATCAACAAATTATAAAGCCTATTTCTCCTTCCTGACCATATTCGCAATTTTCTCCCGAATACCTTTCATTTGAGTCCCATATCATCATGGGCATCCAAAAAACCTATTTAGGGGTTTTGAGGTTGGGGAGGCCCCCAGTTACTTGTACCCAATTTTTAATATGAAATTCGTACTTTACTCCTAAATGCCTTTCATTTGAGTCCCATATTGTCCCGATCGGTCCACTTTTATTTTTGGGTAGTACTTGTGGGGTAAGGGGGAAAGTCCGCCCCACTTCCGACATGTTTTCTTCCTGACCAACCTACACAATCTGTGCAAATTTCAAGGTAATCGGTTCAGCCGTTTTTGAGTCTATACGGAACAAACAAACACAAATTAAATTTTATGTATAAGATTCTGCCAAACATTTAATTGTAGCAATTTTCTATACTCAATTTTTTCCAAATTTTATGATATGTATGTTGACTTTTTGGTAAAAGCATAAGCTTGCGTATGATTATGATTTGATTTGGATATGGGTGCGTATGATTACAAATAATTTTTGGACATGATTGCGTATAAGTATCAACAATATTTGGATAAGGTTGCGTATGATTTACATCAATTTTTAGTTGATTAGACAAAATCGCCATATCTTGTTCCCTCCTAGGGTTTTCAGAGAATTTTCAAGTTTTTTTTTTTAATTTTAAAAATTGTTCCTTACGCCGATTACTGGAAATAGTATTCTGCAAAATTCTCTTCTGCATTTAAAATTTTTCTTTAACTGCCACTTTGTTTGTTTTCTGCTTTCGCATTTCAACTATTTCATCACATTAGGCTACTAATATACTCTCCACGCTTGCAATTGCCTATATATAACAAAGATCATGTGACATCTTGTTTGTATGCATGCATTTCTTGTGAATGAAATCGTATACCAAAAACAAGCATTATCATAATCAAATACAAGTCCATAAGTTCTTCTTCTGCTCTTCATCCGCAATAATGTTGTTGTTATACAAAATTTCAAGAAAAATACCCTAAAATGCACTCAAATTGGAAGGCGAAAAATGTGTATCTTCATGTCAACTCATATAAAAAGGCAACAAGCAATTTCTGCATACACCCAGTAACAACAACAACAACAACAACAACAGTGTATAAATATTTTTGTGTTGACTTTTATGCAAAAAAAAAAAACGAAGAACAGAGAACGAAAGCGCAACAACATCATGGCAAAATACGAGGAGAGGTATACAATTTATTTCTTGGAATTGAACTAAACACTCTAAACTAAATCAAATAAAATATTGTTTGCCGCCGCCACCACCACCACTAGCACCGGCACTAACAACAGCACCAGTACCAGCACTAACCTTGAAATACAAGTAACCATCAACATCAACGGCTACAATAACAGCTATAAAAATTGCTAGCCGCTGGCAAGCGTCAATGTATGAACATGAGAAGCAGCAACAACAGTCAAGCCAGCTTGAATGGGCAGCAAGCAATTGAGAGTGTAGCACAAATGCATCTTCCTCAAATGCCTGAGGGATGCTGTTGCTGCTGATGCTGCTGTTGTTTAGTGCCGTTCGTTTGTTAGTTGTGTGCTGGTGTGCCGAAACTTAGGAGGCCAATATTGATGCTGCCGTTACTCTTCTTAGTGTGTGACGCATATTTAAAGAGATTCCTAACTTCCTTACCTTAAACTACACCATTTACTCAAGAAACTTTAAATCGTTAGCGAGAGAAATCAAATTAAAATGAGCCTTTATTTTAATCGTACTGAAAATTTCATAAGGCTATAACGGTTAAGGCCACCGTAGCGCAGAGGTTAGCATGTTCGCCTATGACGCTGAACACCTGGGTTCGAATCCTGGCGAGACCATCAGAAAAAATGTTCAACGGTGGTTTTCTCCTCCTAATGCTGGCAACATTTGTGAGGCACTACGTCATATAAAACTGCTCTTCAAAGAGGTGTCGCACTGCGGCACGCCGTTCGAACTCGGCTGTAAAAAAGGAGGCCCCCTATCATTGAGCTTAAAACTTAAATCCTTCCTTAGTGGAATGTTCATGGGCAAAATTTGCAATTTGCATAACGGCTAAGACTATAACGGCAGTTAAGACTACAACGGCTAAATCAGACGACAAAAGTTGGTTTAACCAGACATGCAGAGATGCTGTCAGATCGAAAGAGGTGGCATTCAGGAACTGGCGCTTGGATAAAAATGCCAATACTGAACTGCTGCGCAAGCAGGCAAAATCTTTGTGTGCCAATGTGCTTAGGCTCGTTGGAAGGTTGCGAACGTTCAGCCAATACCCAAAAAAGGTGAGGCAAACAACCCTGCGAATAATCGACCAATTGCGATATGCTCCGCTCTCTCCAAGGTAATGGAGAGCATGGTTCATCACTATCTTGTAAGGTATTTAGAGTCTAATGGCCTTCTTAGCGACCAACAGTATGGGTTCCGCAGAAATCGCTCTACGGGCGACTTCATGGCACTTCTGTCGGAACGTTGGAGTCGCTCAATCCATCAGTTTGGTGAGAGTAAGGTTGTGGCTCTGGATATCTCCAAGGCATTTGATAGGATCTGGCACGGTGCACTAGTGTCAAAGCTTGTCGCATTTGGTGTCGGTAATGGCTTCGTTCGATTTATTTCGAGTTTTCTCAGAGATCGCACTATTCGAGTCGTTATAGATGGATTCTCAACCAATGAGCATAAATTGACCGCAGGTGTACCCCAGGGCTCTGTTCTTTCTCCTTCTTTTTTTCTTATTTTCATCAACGATCTGTTGGGTCAGACATCGAATCTGATCTACTCTTTTGTGGATGACAGTAATCTCTGTCATTCGTACTCATTCGACCATAGGCCGAGTCTTCGAGAGATTGAGGACAAGAGGCGGGTTACGGACGATACACTCTGCCAGAATTTGCTGGCCAAAAGGGGTGAGGCAAACAACCCTGCGAATTATCGGCCAATTGCGATATGCTCCGCTTTCTCCAAGGTGATGGAGAGCATGGTTCATCACAATCTTGTGAAGTATTTAGAGTCTAATGGCCTTCTTAGCGACCAACAGTATGGGTTCCGCAGAAATCGCTCTACGGGTGACCTCATGGCACTTCTGTCGGAACGTTGGAGTCGCTCAATCCATCAGTTTGGTGAGAGTAAGGTTGTGGCTCTGGATATCTCCAAGGCATTTGATAGGGTCTGGCACGCTGCACTACTATCAAAGCTTGCCGCATTTGGTCTCAGTAATGGCTTCGTTCGATTTATTTCGAGCTTTCTCAGAGATCGCACTATTCGAGTCGTTATAGATGGGTTCTGAACCAATGAGCATAAATTGACCGCAGGTGTACCCCAGGGCTCTGTTCTTTCTCCTTCTCTTTCTCTTACTTTCATCAACGATCTGTTGGGTCAGACATCGAATCCGATCTACTCATTTGCGGATGACAGTAATCTCTGTCATTCGTACTCATTCGACCATAGACCGAGTCTTCGAGAGATTGAGGAAAAGAGGCGGGTTACGGACAATACTCTTTGCCAGGATTTGCTGGCAATTTCTGAGTGGGGTTAAATGAATCTAGTAGATTTTAATGCACGAAAGACTCAGTGCTGCTTTATTGTCACACAAACGACTCACTGACCCATTACGATCATCTTTGTCTACCAACAACGTAGACGTTGAGCAATCAGAAGCTTTTGATGCTCTGGGCATGAAAATACAAAGTGATGTCCGTTGGGCTAAACATGTATTTGACGTGTCGAAAGAAGCATTCAAGTATTTAGGCTTCCTTTAACGGTGTAAGAATTACTTCACTACGTCTGATCTTCTTAACCAACTACACCACTTTCATAAGGCCGAAAATGGAGTACAACTCACATGTATGGGCTGGAGCTTCAAAATCGTTCCTGGAGCTACTGGACCGTGTACAGAGGAGAGCGATGGCATTGATTGAGGACAGCAGGATATCCAACTCTATTGCCTCCCTTCATCATCGTCCCAATGTGGATTGTTTAGCGCTGCTCTATCGGTCCTTTCATGGGACTCTCAAAAATTTTACAAAAAGTCGAGACATGATGGAAATGAGACCTTAGTTTAAAGCTCAACCTTTGCTCCCTCTGTTCTTAAGATATATACAATCTACAATTATGATTTCCTTAGGAAACAGTGTATTCCTTGATAACCTTGATAAAATTTCATTCAGCTCCAACAACAAGATGAAACATTTTACGTTTGGCCTCATTTCTAAGAAACTGCAGGTGGTTTTTTTTCTTCTTGTTTCTGCTTCTTCTAATTTTTTGTATCCTTATTCACTTTTAGTTGTTGGGACCTTTTGCAATCTCAGTTCCAAAGTTTTCGGGAGGGGGCATATGAACATTAATTGTTGCATGATGCGCATTGCTGCGCGTTTCCGCGAATTTGCTTAATCGTTAGATGAATAAACAACAAAAAGAAACCCATACACAAACATGTATGATGACTGCCAAGGTCTTTTCAATGCGTTGCGTTTTGAGACTTTTTGAGAAAAAAAACGTTTCTTTGCCCCGTTTCAGTTAGTTATTGAATATGCAAGCCATGACTTTAGTGTTGAGAATTGAAATTTGTTGTTTTTGTTTTACTCTGGCAAGAGTAGCCGAAAACGGTTCATTTTTGTGCAAGGACCGTTCTTTAAACTTAGGAAATTCCTAAGAATTTTTATTACCAAGCGAAACGCCAACATTGCTAATTTTTGGTTGTTGTGTGTGTGTTGGCATTCTTGGGACCCTTTTTGGTTTTATGCACTTCAGCAAAGCCAAGCCAAACCCTCAGGCCACTTGTGAATGCGTCTTTTGTGGCAAACAACATTTATTTGGAATTAAATGGTTTGATCAAATCAAACGTTTTATGGCGGCTGTTAAAGAGGGGTGTATTTGTTTTACCGTTAGCATACGCCTACAATGAATTTAAAAAGGCATAGAAATGCATCTTTTCAAGCAAAAAGTTGTGGAAGGGTTTCTGAAGGGATCTTTAGATAGAAGTGGGGGGTGCAAAACTAACACCTCAAGCCCGAAAGACTATCAAAGTCCATAAAAGTTTGCCCGATATTGCCGTCTAAACTGTTGCATTCATTCACTTCTTATCCTAGCCGTTCATATTGGGTTGCCCAAAAAGTAATTGCGGATTTTTCATATAGTCGGCGTTGACAAATTTTTTCACAGCTTGTGACTCTGTAATTGCATTCGTTCTTCTGTCAGTTATCAACTGTTAAAAAGTGTAAAAAAAGTATATTTGATTAAAGTTCATTCTAATTATTATTAAAAATTCATTTACTTTCTTTTAAAAAATCCGCAATTACTTTTTGGGCAACCCAATAGATGTCCAGGATACTCAATTTCTTTGAGTGCTCTTAAAAAACAGAATCAACTTGCCGTAGAAAAGAACGTGGACTCTGAATTTTTTAAAAATGATATCGCTCTCGCACAGCAGCTAAAGAGAAAAACGGAATCTCAACAATATGGAAAGGAAAACAGCTCCATTAAAAAGTCTGATGTTGGAAAAATTCTAGCATAGTTAGAGTTTAACGGCTGGAGCGATTTTCTTGAAATTTTTACGTATTATGTAGTGGGGCTTATTGTGTTACCCCAGTGGGAAAATAAGTGAATATGTTTAAGAGAAGGTATAACTTTTCAAATGAGACCAAGGGACGACAAAGGGAGTTCAAGAAATACAAGAAGAGTGTAGGCGTCAAACACATAACCGGCACACCCTTACGTATATGCTTCCATCGGTCACGCCCACCGGAGTATTAAGTCGGTGTATTCTAGCCAGTGATCCTGCGATTCCAAGCAAACATAACCGCGAGAGTTAGATTTCATCGTATATTCCATCCAAACCATCCCGTCCAAACCATTCCGTCTTATTCATGTAGCTGAGCATACCTTCTGAGAAACCCCGATTTCCTGGTGAGCCTGTGCCCCTGTACACCCAGACATGAGGCCCTATGAGGTGTTGCATAATAGACGGTCATAACTTCCGTTATAATGCTTAGTGCTCTTCTCCTGCGTTCGAAATTAGACCGGGGCCTTTTGGCAGTTCGGTATCCATGTACAGATTACCTAGCCACCGACTCCACACTGGCTATTCACCCTCTACTATGTTTAGTAGTTCAATGTTTCGAGAAGCATTTGCTGTAAAATTTGTCCGTCTTCTTACATTCCGGGAACCCACGTAAGCGCTATATCATGGATGCTGCATTTAACGGGATATTATCTACACGCCGCTATGTGCCTTAACCTTACTGTCTTCGAATCCAAGACTTTGAGCGCCGATATATACTCCACATAAATTCTGTGTTTTGAGGGCTTTAAGTTTCTTCCCAGGATCTGATTTGCGACTATAGACTGCTGCCTAAAAGGCCGTGTTTTGGCAGTCCCACGGACATATCGATGTCGAGTGTCTCGGCGTATATATGTCCATCCTGCAACTATTTGTAAATGCCCAGTAGTACTCCTCCTGAAACACAATATGAATCTCCCAAAATTCCCCTTGGGTAAAGCGAAATCTGAAGATCCCATCTCGAACCCGCCTTGGTGCCACATATTCTGAGACTTTCCTTAGTATACCCAACGCAGATATAGTATCTAGAATGGAGTTATGGCCGTTCCCTTTGTCCTCAAGCCTAAACGCAACTTTGGTGACTCAATATGAACCACGTCCATTAACGATCCTGTGAATTCAAATCAGGCCAATATTTGCACTTCTGTGACTCCCTTATACGAGTCCTTTCCAATGTCTTTCACCATACCAATAGCTCATATGTTAGTAATCTTTTTTGTCGGGACAGCAAATTCTGAAGATCCTATCAAATCGAAATTTGAAACCTTTCTTTGTAAAGGGTGATTTTTTTGAGGTTAGGATTTTCATGCATTAGTATTTGACATATCACGTGGGATTTCAGACATGGTGTCAAAGAGAAAGATGCTCAGTATGCTTTGACTTTTCATCATGAATAGACTTACTAACGAGCAACGCTTGCAAATCATAGAATTTTATTACCAAAATCAGTGTTCGGTTCGAAATGTGTTTAAATTTTGACAAATTTTGTTCAGCGATGAGGCTCATTTCTGGTTGAATGGCTACGTAAATAAGCAAAATTGCCGCATTTGGAGTGAAGAGCAACCAGAAGCCGTTCAAGAACTGCCCATGCATCCCGAAAAATGCACTGTTTGGTGTGGTTTGTACGCTGGTGGAATCATTGGACCGTATTTTTTCAAAGATGCTGTTGGACGCAACGTTACGGTGAATGAACACATTTCGAACCGAACACTGATTTTGGTAATAAAATTCAATGATTTGCAAGCGTTGCTCGTTAGTAAGTCTATTCATGATGAAATGTCAAAGCATACTGAGCATCTTTCTCTTTTACACCATGTCTGAAATCCCACGTGATCTGTCAAATACTAATGCATGAAAATCCTAACCTCAAAAAAATCACCCTTTATTTGTAAATGCCCAGTAATGCTCCTCCTCAAACACAATATGAATCTCCCAACCTTCTCCTTGGGCAAAGCGAAATCTGAAGATCCAATCTAGAATTCGTCACGGTATCAGATATTCTGAGACTTTCCTTAGTATACCCAACGCAGATATAGTATCTCGAATGGACTTTGTCCTCGAGCCCAAGCGCAACTTTGGTGACACAATATGAACCACGTCTACAGAGTGAACATTAACGATCCCGTGATTTCAAATCAGGCCAATCTTTGCACTTCTGTGACTCACTTATACGAGTCCTTTCCAAAGTCTTTCACCGTACCAATACCTCGTATGTTAGTAATCTTTTGTGTGGGGGCAGCAAATTCTGAAGCTCCTATCAAATTGGAATCTGAAACCTTCCTTTATCTACCCTCCGACACCTGTTTGGGGAGAATTTTTAACTTGGCATAGTACCTCAGCTTCACCCTCACTCTAATGCTGGTGACTTTTGCGAGGTACTCTGTCATGTAAAAATTTCTCCCCAAAGAGGTGTTGCACTGTGGCACGCTGTTTATTGCCATTGAGCTTAAACTTGAATCGGAGAGCACTCATTGCTATGTGAGAAGTATGCCCCTGTTAATAGAATGTTCATGGGCAAATTTTAATACCTCTCCTAATACCAGCATTAGGAGGGGAATAACCACCGCTAAAATTGTTTCCTGGTGTCCTAACCAAGATTCGAACCCATGCGTTCAGCGTCATAGGCGGTCATGAACATCCAGTAAATCATTTTCCGTCTGACTTCCATCTTCCTACTGTACATCCCTCTGTCGGAATACAAGGCAAACACACCCTTTCGGCTTCTTCCCTCCGTATTCCTTTTCCAGAACAGTTCGCATTGGGGACTAGGCCTAGATATTTCGCCTCCTTTGACTATGAAAGGAGTTGAAAATTTGGTATCTTACAAGTCCGGCCAAAAGCACCAACTCAATCTTCTTTGTCCTCCACCCATTGCCGGTAGTCTGTGTCTCCAATAGGATTCGTTTATCACGTGGAATCGGCAAGAAAACTCTTCCTTAAGGCGTTCCTCTTGTCATCGACATTCTGGCCATACTTCTGATTACCCACTTGCATATTCTTCTACAGGGAGATATTCGGGATATACAGGTTATTGAAAGCCTTGTCAATATGCAGCAACACCGCCATGATGTACTACTTCAGTCGGAGCGACTTTTTGTAACTCTTCGTGGAAGGTCATCTCCACCAATCTAACCTTGAGGTATGAGTGTTGTGCACTGCGGAATTCTTCATTGCCAGTCCCTCCCAGACCTTCAGCCTTACCCATGTTTTGAGTAAAAACCATGGTTGATAGATAGGCCTAAAATCATTTGTGTGTTATCTGTATTTTTCAAGGCATTTTCAAGAATCGGCACGAACACTCTTCCCCTTGGCGTTCCCCTTGCCATCGACATTCTGGCCATTCTTCTGATTTCCCTGTTGCATATACTTCTACTGGGAGATATTCGGTATATCCAGGTTGTTGAATGCCCTGTCGATATGCAGCAAGACCACCATGATGTTCACCTTCAGTTGGAAGGACCTTTTGTAACTCTTCGAGGGAGGTCATCTTCACCAGACTTTTAGCCTTACCAGTGTTTTGAGTAAAAACCATGGCTGACAGGTAGGCCTTAAATCCTTTGTGTGTTGCTGGTATTTTCCAAATTCTTTTTAAGAACCGGCAAGAACACTCTTCCTTGAGGCGTTCACCTTGTTATCGACATTCTGACCATACTTCTGATTACCCTGTTGCATATTCTTCCATAGGGAGATATTCGGAATATACAGGTTATTGAATGCCCAGTCGATATGCAGCAAGACAGCCATGATGTACTCATTCAGTCGGAGGGACCTTTTGTTACTCTTCGTGAAAGGTTATTTCCACCAATCTAACCTTGAGGTATGCGGGTTCTGACCTTCAGCCTTACTAGTGATTGATATAGGGCTAAAATCCTTTTTGTGCTGCTGGTATTTTTCAAGCCTTGCGAACAAAGACCATCTCGATCTCTCTTTGCCCAGGACAATATTGTTCTTGATTGTTTCCGTGCTCACCCTCCACCATGATATCCACCAGGATTGGTTAGTGTTAGGTGATATGCCTTCAGAAAGTTCTCTATCATTGATTAGATTAACCGCGAAGTTCCGCTCTCTTGCAAACGATATAGGCCGCCAGAGGGCCCCAGCTGCTGCATATGTTCCCTTAACTTCACCCAATTAGTCTTTCTCGGATTTCCTAATAGATTTCTGCTTCTTACCTCATACTGGACTTTTATCCTGTCGAAGTCTGAAAAGGAGACATCCCAGTTTGAGACCTTTCCAAATTCAAATCTTCGACATTTCCTCAATCGTTCGAAATCCAAGAGTAAATTTTTTGTTGATTGGCATTCACATGTGTGTGTCACTGTATTTATGTATGTTTCTTTCGTCAAATTTTATGAAAAGCAGAATTATATGCAGTTTGGCTCGATAATCACACTGCAATTTTTTAAATGTAATTGGCAACAATTAAAACCCCTTTCTGAAATCTTTTATTAATTTGTTTACCCCTTCCTCTTCTCCTTGCAGTATTTGACAAGCCCAAAACGGCTAAACAACAACAGAAAATCCACCGATAGGCTTCATTTGGACCATCATCTTGGAAAGCTGAAAGAAAAACCATCAGAAGGAATTATTTTCATTCACAAGGCATTAGTATTATTATTTGCTACCACGTGAAAAAAACTCCATTAAAACAACAACAAACAACACAACAAATTAAATGCTAAAAACGCATTTTATTGGGATTATAAAAATAACAAAAAAATCGGTTTGGCATCATCGTCATCATCAACAACATCAAACAACTAAAAACAAAAACAATTATCTGCATACTGCAAGAGAATCCTGGCAACATTGCTGCAGTCGTGGACAATTGCAAAGGATAACAACAACAGCAGCAGCTTACAACAAAGCTACAGCAGTGACCATTTGGAAGAAGTGTCGCTGTCTAAGGAAAAGAAAGAAAATTCAAAATTCATGGTTTGGCTCTAACGTTATTATTAATCCCAATCACAACAACAACAACAAAATCACCCATACAACAAAAACGCCCAACATCGCAACAAATTTTTAATGACAACATCATCAACAACTGCCACAATAACAAGAAGAAAAATTTGGTTTACATGGCATTTTGTTTTTTCTTAAAGAAATTTTGTATTCCAAATTTTTTCTCAAAATTCAAAATTTCCTATCGAAAATAACAAAAAGCTTCAGTTGACAACAAGGGCAACGGCAAAGAAAACTATTTTGAATTAGTTTGGATTTTTGGCCCTTTTGCCTCATTGGGATTTGGAATTTTTTTTTTGTTTTGTTTTTTTCGGAAAAACTTTCGGTATCCCACACAAAACAAAAAAAACAAAAAGAGCTCACACATCATGGACCCGCAACAACAGTTTTGCCTCAAATGGAATTCATATTCATCAAATTTGGCCATTACATTTTCAAATTTATTCAAATCGGACTTGCTGGCAGATGTGACATTATCATGTGATGGTAAGTAAACAAAAGAAGTCTTCTTTAAAACATTGTAATAAATATTGCGCATAGATAAAGCAACAAGGTGTCGAGACAATGTTAATATACCGCTAAAACGTGAATTTAAAAAAATTAAATTTTTATAAAAACAAATAAGGTTTTCTTTAGAAAATCTTCAATTCAGCCTGGCTGAATAAGGTTTTCTTTAGAAAATCTTCAATTCAGCCTGGCTGAATAAGGTTTTCTTTAGAAAATCTTCAATTCAGCCTGGCTGAATAAGGTTTTCTTTAGAAAATCTTCAATTCAGCCTGGCTGAATAAGGTTTTCTTTAGAAAATCTTCAATTCAGCCTGGCTGAATAAGGTTTTCTTTAGAAAATCTTCAATTCAGCCTGGCTGAATAAGGTTTTCTTTAGAAAATCTTCAATTCAGCCTGGCTGAATAAGGTTTTCTTTAGAAAATCTTCAATTCAGCCTGGCTGAATAAGGTTTTCTTTAGAAAATCTTCAATTCAGCCTGGCTGAATAAGGTTTTCTTTAGAAAATCTTCAATTCAGCCTGGCTGAATAAGGTTTTCTTTAGAAAATCTTCAATTCAGCCTGGCTGAATAAGGTTTTCTTTAGAAAATCTTCAATTCAGCCTGGCTGAATAAGGTTTTCTTTAGAAAATCTTCAATTCAGCCTGGCTGAATAAGGTTTTCTTTAGAAAATCTTCAATTCAGCCTGGCTGAATAAGGTTTTCTTTAGAAAATCTTCAATTCAGCCTGGCTGAATAAGGTTTTCTTTAGAAAATCTTCAATTCAGCCTGGCTGAATAAGGTTTTCTTTAGAAAATCTTCAATTCAGCCTGGCTGAATAAGGTTTTCTTTAGAAAATCTTCAATTCAGCCTGGCTGAATAAGGTTTTCTTTAGAAAATCTTCAATTCAGCCTGGCTGAATAAGGTTTTCTTTAGAAAATCTTCAATTCAGCCTGGCTGAATAAGGTTTTCTTTAGAAAATCTTCAATTCAGCCTGGCTGAATAAGGTTTTCTTTAGAAAATCTTCAATTCAGCCTGGCTGAATAAGGTTTTCTTTAGAAAATCTTCAATTCAGCCTGGCTGAATAAGGTTTTCTTTAGAAAATCTTCAATTCAGCCTGGCTGAATAAGGTTTTCTTTAGAAAATCTTCAATTCAGCCTGGCTGAATAAGGTTTTCTTTAGAAAATCTTCAATTCAGCCTGGCTGAATAAGGTTTTCTTTAGAAAATCTTCAATTCAGCCTGGCTGAATAAGGTTTTCTTTAGAAAATCTTCAATTCAGCCTGGATGAATAAGGTTTTATTTAGAAAATCTTCAATTCAGCCTGGCTGAATAAGGTTTTCTTTAGAAAATCTTCAATTCAGCCTGGCTGAATAAGGTTTTCTTTAGAAAATCTTCAATTCAGCCTGGCTGAATAAGGTTTTCTTTAGAAAATCTTCAATTCAGCCTGGCTGAATAAGGTTTTCTTTAGAAAATCTTCAATTCAGCCTGGCTGAATAAGGTTTTCTTTAGAAAATCTTCAATTCAGCCTGGCTGAATAAGGTTTTCTTTAGAAAATCTTCAATTCAGCCTGGCTGAATAAGGTTTTCTTTAGAAAATCTTCAATTCAGCCTGGCTGAATAAGGTTTTCTTTAGAAAATCTTCAATTCAGCCTGGCTGAATAAGGTTTTCTTTAGAAAATCTTCAATTCAGCCTGGCTGAATAAGGTTTTCTTTAGAAAATCTTCAATTCAGCCTGGCTGAATAAGGTTTTCTTTAGAAAATCTTCAATTCAGCCTGGCTGAATAAGGTTTTCTTTAGAAAATCTTCAATTCAGCCTGGCTGAATAAGGTTTTCTTTAGAAAATCTTCAATTCAGCCTGGCTGAATAAGGTTTTCTTTAGAAAATCTTCAATTCAGCCTGGCTGAATAAGGTTTTCTTTAGAAAATCTTCAATTCAGCCTGGCTGAATAAGGTTTTCTTTAGAAAATCTTCAATTCAGCCTGGCTGAATAAGGTTTTCTTTAGAAAATCTTCAATTCAGCCTGGCTGAATAAGGTTTTCTTTAGAAAATCTTCAATTCAGCCTGGCTGAATAAGGTTTTCTTTAGAAAATCTTCAATTCAGCCTGGCTGAATAAGGTTTTCTTTAGAAAATCTTCAATTCAGCCTGGCTGAATAAGGTTTTCTTTAGAAAATCTTCAATTCAGCCTGGCTGAATAATGTTTTCTTTAGAAAATCTTCAATTCAGCCTGGCTGAATAAGGTTTTCTTTAGAAAATCTTCAATTCAGCCTGGCTGAATAAGGTTTTCTTTAGAAAATCTTCAATTCAGCCTGGCTGAATAAGGTTTTTTTTAGAAAATCTTCAATTCAGTCTGGCTGAATAAGGGTTTCTTTAGAAAATCTTCAATTCAGTCTGGCTGAATAAGGGTTTCTTTAGAAAATCTTCAATTCAGCCTGGCTGAATAAGGGTTTCTTTAGAAAATCTTCAATTCAGCCTGGCTGAATAAGGTTTTCTTTAGAAAATCTTCAATTCGGCCTGGCTGAATAAGGTTTTCTTTAGTTTTTGCTTAGTTTTTTTTTTTGCCCAGTTTTAAAATTCTTGAAATTCCTGTAATTTAGTTTGTTCTTCTTTCATGTATCTGATTTAATTAAAACCTGTTGCTTTTTGTTTATCGATTGTACACTTTATTATGTTTTTTTACCCTGAAGGAAGCCTTATTATCTTTTATTTTATACGCGGAAAAAAAACCTCATGATGGGTTCGGCAACATAAGACCTCAACCATAAACCATTCTATAGGAGATAAATAAACTGCTCCATAGACAGCGTAAACAAAACGAAAACTTCATACCTGACCTAACTTAAGTTCATTTTAACATAAAAATAAAAATGATACATTTTCCTTGTCAACATCTTGCTGATGATGGCTGGCGGTGGTGAGGAGTGATGGCGTTTGATGTCATTTTTCAAAACAAAACATTCTGTTGTTTTGTCTTTACATTATGTGTTGACCTTATTTTGAAGACAGTTTCATTCGTATGGCAGGGATACGCACGTTTTTCTGCTTTGATTATTTTCTTCAATTTAATAAAAGCTCATAAAAATAATCATAAAAACACCCGTATACATATATACACACACACACATACACACGCCTACAAGCTGATAGTCCGACGGACAGAGCAACAAGGAAAGGAAGCAAAACGCCGCCACACATAAATATTACCACAGAAAAAAAGGACTTGTCTTGTAAAAAGGAAACCCCAACAAAGTATATGTGGAGAGGAAAATCAAAACAGTCTTAGCAAAGGCAAAGAAAGAAACCATCAAATCAATGTGAAGTAGACATACACTTGTACACTTACTTATTCACAACTGTATGTAAATGTATCTACATACATACAAATATCCAAATAGCCAAATATCAGTCACGAATTCATTGGGTAAACCTTAAATTCTAATAAATTAAATGTTTGAGGATTTCAACAAACAGAATTTAAGATCTTAAATCTTTAAAGAAAATATTTTAAACGAAGCAAATTACTAAAGAAAATCAAAGTTTAAAGCAAGTAATAAAAGACTTAAATCGTTCGAAATTACTACACTGAAAACAAATTGTCTTAACTTTATAGATTGGTGCCGAAAATGACAAACTTTATTTAAAGATGTCCCATTTTCCAATTTTTTAAGGAGTCAATTCATTCGGTGAAAAATTTTTTTACTTGATATTAAAGATTATTTTCTTAAATTTTAGTTTTATTTATCCTTAATTAAATCTTTATCTTTTCAAGAAGGTCAAAACATCGTTGAAAGTTAGGAAATTAACTTTGGGACAAGGAAATTAACTTTGTCCCTTAGACAAAAACACAGAAATGACTCACAAATAGAAGCACCTTTCTATATGGATATTTAAAGCATGTTAGGGCAAAGCTCCCTGGTCATCGCCTGTCTCGGCAACAATATGTCTATAGTAAGGGCGAATCCACAGAAACAGCCTACGCGACCTAGACGTCTACATCGAGAGTTCTCTCGTAGTCAAAGAATATACATTGGTCGCATTTCTTGACATTGAAGGAGCTTTCAATGATGTAGAATCGATGACAGAGTTTCTAGGCTTTAACATTACCGTCAGAAAGTTCACTTAAAATTTACTAACTAAAAGTTGCATTACGGCAGGCTTGGGATCTATAGGTCTTTTTTTTTTCAATCAACCAACACGCAGGGGATGTCCCCTATATATGCAGTGCATTGCGATGGAGAGGATAGTTAAGGATAGGAGGGGGAAAAGAGGGAGTAGTGTTTATTGAAACTTGCTTCGAATTTCTGGATGTCGTAAGTAGCGGGAAAAACATCCGCATTACGATTGTAAAGTGTCAGTGAATCGTTTGTGGGACAAGAAACATCACTGCGTTTTGCGTACATTGAAACCTACTCTGTTCATTTGACCCCACTCAGAAATGGCCAGCAAATCCTGGCAGAGTGTTACATCCATAATCCGCCTCCTGGCTTCAATCTTTAGAAGACTTGAATGAAAATGAATGGCAGAGGTTGTTGTCGTCCGCGAACGAGTAGATCGGATTCGTAGTCAGACCCAGTAGATCGTTAATGAAAATAAGAAAAGGAGAGGAAGAAAGAACAGAGCTTTGTTGTACTCCTGCGTTTAATTTATATTCTTCAGATGAGAGCCCATCTACAACAACTCTTATAGTGCGATCTCTGAGAAAACTTGATATAAATCGAGCGAAGTTATTACCGACACCAAAAGCAACAAGTTATGAAAGGAGTGCACCGTGCCAGACCCTATCAAATGCCTCGGAGATATCCAGAGCACCGACCACCTTACTCTCAACGCACTGATGAATAGAGCGACTCCAACGTTCAGACAGGAAAGCCATCAGATCGTCCGTGAAGCGATTTCTGGGGAACCCATATTGTCGGTCGCTAAGAAGACCATTGGACTCTAAGTATCTCACAAAATGGTTAGCCGAGGAATTCCTCAAGGAGATGTACTGTCTGATATTGCCGGTTTCCAAGAAGACCATTGGACTCTAAATATCTCACAAGATGGTTAGCCGAGGAATTCCTCAAGGAGATGTACTGTCTCATCTTCATTGGAATATAGCTATTAACGGTATATTGTTGTCTCTGAAAGAAGAGGGTGTGAAGGTGTTGGCGCATGCTTATAACGTGACTATTGTGGTTAGGGGAAGTTTCCATGCACTATAGAAGTAGTTCTTTTCAGCAGGAGATACAGGTTACCCATAGTGCGACTTAAGATCGCCGGTTACAACCGTGAAGCGGACGATAGGACGACGAAAATCGTATGGGATATAGATCGCCAGAAGACGATTCTATTACTGAAGGAAAGTAAAGAAGGAGGACAATATGTCTATCGGTATCATAACGCACAGTGGGCCAAACGGCAAAAGAAATTGGGAATAAGTCTATAACTTTGTATGTGTTGATCTTAGCGGTACAGGAAAGTACCGCTATTGAAAGTGCCGCATCTACAGTATGTCTTCACAAAAAAAAACAGGAAAAACAAAATATCTTAATTTTTCCTAGTTCTTCAATAAATACTAATAAATTTTTTTTTACCAAAAAAATGCAAAAAATATACTTTTTTGACTTCCAAACTGTACAACTTTTACTGGCAAATCAGATGTAGAAAATTTTTGCGGACACTGTGTTATCCTTGATATAATGCCCGATATTCCAGGCAGTGGGACACATTGCAGCTTTTTGGTTAGAAGTACTGTACCACCACTAATCTGGTTAGAACCAATTGGAACTGTAATAGCAATAACATCGATTTAAAAAGGGTGATTTTTTAAGAGCTATGGGAAAGTTTTTCAAAAAAAAAAATATATATATAAAACAGAAAAATACATGAAATCCTTGCTTGAATCGATATTACGGTCCATATAATTTAATTTTTGAAGATTATTTCATCAAAATGTTGACCATATTTTGGCATGCAAGTCAAGCTCTAGCATTTTGGGAAAAAAAGTTGGATATCATTTCAGCTCACTATTCACAGTTACCTTACGATTCGCATCATCATTGAAGAAGTACGGTCCAATTATGCCACCAGCCCATAAACCACACCAAACTGTGACTTTTTCTGGATGTATTGCTAGATGCATTATAGACCAAACTGAAAATGTTTAAAAGTGAAACAAAACACGAAATGTGCTTGAGCTATTTAAACTAGTGTTGCCTAAGAGTGAATAGCAAAAAAGTCACCCTTTATATGGATAGTTCCAAAACAGACGACCCTGTGCGCTCTGTGGCTACTCTGAAAAATTAGGATTGGTCATAATCAGAAGGTTGCCCAACCACTGTAGTGTGTAGCAAACGGATTTGCAATTAAAAAAGTGGTGGAATGTCTAAAATACTATACCATAACGATGATTGGCAAAACATTATTTTTCAGACAGCCAGGCAGCCTTTAAATCTCTGGGAAACATTTTTCTGAATTGAAAAACCGCCCTCGCCAGGCGCAAATCTATTGAAGAGGTGGCTGAACAGTTCAAAATTCACCTGTTCTAGGTGCAGGGCCACTGAGATATCCCAGAGAATTGAAGAGCAGACAAGTTTGCGAAGAATTTCAAGTATCGTTGGTATCAATTTTTCGTTCGGTGTAGTAGGTAAGGTTAGGTTAGGTTTTTAGTATTAATAGTAAACTAACAGGAGGCCACCGCAGCGCAGAGGTTAGAGAGTTCGAATCCTGGCGACACCATCAGGAACAAAAAAATCATCGGAGGTTTTCCTCCTAATGCTGGCAACATTTGTGAGGTACTATGCCATGTAAAACTTCTCTCCAAAGAAGGTGTCGCACTGCAGCACGCCGTTCGAACTCGGCTATAGAATGGAGGCCCTTTATCATTGAGCTTAAACTTGAATCGGACGTCACTCATTGATATATGAGAAGTTTGCTCCTGTTCCTTAGTGTAATGTTCATGGGCAAAATTTGCATTTGCAGTAAATTAACAACAAAATAATCCCGAATGGAATGGATGATTTCAAGAGTTATAAATTCCATACGGTATTATTTTGGTATTAATTTACGGTATTGCTTTACTATACATACCATTGACACCATACGGTATCACGACTTCTGCGGAAGCTGTGAGGACGTCGAGAAAGAAAAGTCTATAGAAAATCTCCTGGCAGTCAGAAAGAGTTCCACTATAGATTTCATTCATTCATTTCTCTAAGAACTTGTCCGATTAAGCGGCTGTAAGCATTCGCTAATTGTTGGGCTTTTTAACGCGATCTGGAACATTTGGTACTAAAAGTCGTATTCCTTCTTCACTCGTTTACGTGTCCATAAACAAGTTTCAGAGATAACTAAATACTCTAGAGAAACATAAAATGCTTATAAAAAATTTAAAATTTAAGGACTAAAATAAAAACTATTTTAGAACAAATGTTTTTGTAAACTTTATTGTAAAGTTCACTGCAAATATGGGAGATTACAAGGCTTTCAGTGTCATTGTTGTATAGGATAGCCAATGAGCCACAGTGGCTTTCAAATATCATACTATGGCTCAGGAATTCTGAAATTTGTTTCTCAACGATAACTCACTGCCATGAAACTTGGAACACTTCGGGGTGTATAAAGCATTTAAGGATGGCCTATGTTAATGAGAACTAAACCTGTCTGGTCCAAACAAACCAATGCTGAATATGGATTGTTTAAAAGTATTTAACGGCACTTATATACAAACTTCAAAGCATATAAGACAACCCAGTGATATTTGACATTGAAACGAAGAAAAAAATATGGATTCAAAAGCAGATCCCCTAACTTTGTCGCTTATTTTTTTGCACAAAAATCATTGCGTTATTTGGTAGCCAAAGATATCACTTTGAACATCGAAGCACAGAACAGAATTTTTGGAAGAAGGTCAATGTAGGAACTTATGCAAAATGTTAAATGTTGTACTCTGAACAGTTTTGCATTTGGCTATTGGCCAAAAGCGATAGAGGCATATACCACGAAAAAGAACATAGGTCTGTAAGCATTTCAGTGCTTGAAAAGGGGTTGTGGGCGGCCAAGAGATGAAGATGATGGTTTTCAATATCATAACAAACATTCAAGGGTTACAAGTTTAAAAGCATGATAGCACAATGGACACTACATACCCTTTAAATAGGATTTTTTTTTATTGAACAATATGAAAACACAAGTTTAATTTTAAGGCCACGCATAGTCTGCAATGTTTGAAGTCATAACTAAGACTATGAAATATTAAAAGAACATAAAATGCTATGTAAACTAGAAGATTGGAGAAATGATTCAATGCAGTGTTTGCCAGAGTTTGAAAATGTCTTAAAGGGTTTAGGGTTTAAAACTTAAATTGTAGGTTATCTTTTCTATATCACTTTACAGCAAGAAGCTGGAAGCGGTCCATATCGTCCATTTGCTCTTTGACAAAATAGACGGTATTCTAATGTGGTCCTAAGAGACATGTTTTTCCCCTTATGCTATTTAAAAACTTTCCACTTCCAAAAATTTACTTCACTTTAATTCTGTTGTCATATAAAAACAAAGTGTGGAGTTTTCACCTTTCTCCATCCTTCAAATTTCAGCTCTGTTCAGTGTTGTCAGCCATTACACCTTCAGAATGAATACAAACAATTGAATTTTCAATAATATGCAAACATGTACCTTTTTTTTCGGGAGTCAATGATATAGCCGCCAAAATACATCATACCACTTCTCGACCGACTTGACAAAAAACACGGTATACCCTTTTAAATATTTTTGTTTTTCAATTTTGTCCTTAGAAAATCGAAGGCGGAAAAAATTTATATTCATTTCTGTATATGAGGTATGAATCAATCAGCGAAAACGTGAATGCTACTCTATTTTTTGATTAAAATTTGCTACCCAATGGAATATAAAAAAAAATCAACATCTTACCCCTCATATCAATGTGGCTATATGAGCAATATCCTGGTGCCTTGCTATAATCCTTTGGGCAGTATGAAAATCCTTTCGCCAAATTCATAAATGAAAGTCTCCCCCAAACAAAGACTGACATCCATCCAAGTTGAATTTTTGGCGGATTGCTTTTATTTTCTGATTTTGTTTTGGGGACATTTGTGAAAATTGTGGTTTTTTAATATTCACGTATTTCTATTTAAAAATATCCCCCATTTGAAACGAAATGAAAACAAAACAAATCAAAATCATATTTATGGTGGGCCAGGCCATACTGGATGTATGAATTTCGTTGTTTCGTTTGATGATGGCGACAACGACAACAACAATCTCTGAACATTGATGTTGTTCTCCTGTCATAAAGTTATGTGGTAGGTTTCTCCTCGTTTTTTTTTTTTGTTTGGCTATGTGTGATTAAGAAAAACAATTCACAAATGAAGCGGTGAAATATATTTTTTTTTTGGGGATAACTTTCTTTTGAAAGAGAATAACATATCCTTAGATTAATATTCATATAGAAATATTTTTCATTATTTGTATATGAATATACATAAATGCACAAGTTGTTAGGTTTGTTGTAATGAAAGTATTATTTATAGGTACATATGTGAGTTTCAACATCATATCTAAAATGACTTAAGGCCATATGAATTTTGATTATGATTTTGCAGCATAATTTTGGTCATGTTAAACTGAAATAATAATATTGCATATTTTTAGGCAAATACATATTAGAATAACATAGTTTGTTACAATTCTAAAATGTTAATGCACATAAGAATTGTTAAAAAAAAACAATACAAAACCAGTAAGGAATATAACGTCACCCTTTGGTGACCGGTAAGATCTGCTTTGTACTTTTTCAATACATCCGACAGTGTGTATACTGCACCCTCTCTATAAAGGGTCCGTACATTTCAACTAAGGCTGATGTTGAAGAATTTGGCCTTTATGCAGATTGTGGCTTGCCATTCATACACCGAAGTAAAGCTGAAAACAAAGTGTTTCAATCTCCCACTAACCACAAATCCGCAGCTATGGTAGATTTCGTCACCGTTTAATGTTGTAACGCCTTTCCCGATTCATCGCACTTCCTGTAAAGCGGTATCAATCTTTCGTGTACTTTTCCAATACATCCGCTAGTCTGTATACTGCAACCTCTCTATAAAGAATCCGAACATTGCAGGTGCTGATTCGCAGATCATGATCCTTTTTCGCTTGCGTTGGTCGCCAACGTTAGGGGAGTCCGTTTTTACTATTCTTTTGTTTCGAAAAGTAATCCTTATAGTTTTGCGCGTGCGGGTTAATGGCCCTACGTGCCAACCACACGGGTTATGTGGGATTGCACATGTATGCCTCGATGTCGCGAGCCGCTTGCTTTAAGAGCCGATGCTCGCCTCCAGCCGGCCCTAACTTGGGAAGAGACGCTGGTGTTGTTGGTTATTTGAAGGCGCCAATAGCCAATAACTCGCCATTGTCATTTCGAGTATTATTGCAAATGTAAATTTTGTCCATAAACAATCCACTGAGGAACAGGGGCAAACTTCTCACATATCAATAAGTGCTTTCCGATTCAAGTTTTTAAGCTCATTGATAAGGAGCCTCCTTTTTAAAGACGGGCCCGAACGGCGTGCCACAGTGCGGCACCTTTTTGGAGAGAAGTTTTACATGGCATAGTACCTCACAAATGTTGCCAGCATTAGGAGAGGAAAACCACCGATTAACAAATTTTCTAATGGTCTCGCCAGAATTTGAACCCAGGCGTTCAGCGTCAATGGCGGACATGCTAACCTCTGTGCTACGATGGCCTCCAGTATCGTCGAGTATCATTGAAAATCAGTATTTAAATATGAGTCAGTGCCAAGTGACTGATAATCTACTCTCCAAATCGCTGACTGCCCGCGGCCGTATTTGCAGTTACGCTTCATAAATACGAAGCATTCCACTATGAGCAACCTGTGGACGCGCTCGGTAGCATTCAGCTAAGCTTCCAGTGGTAACGATGAACTCTGCACAAGTTTGAGGTCAAAGTTCGGCCGGGCCTAATCTTATATACCCTCCACCATTGATCGCATTTGTCGAGTTCTTTATTCTTTATTGAAAGTCATAACGAAACACGTCATGCAAAATTTCAGCGGCATCGGGTAGGATTTGCGCCCTCTAAAGGCTCGGTTTATATGGGAGCTATATCAGGTTATGGACCGATTTAAACCATACTTGGTACGGTGGTTGGAAGTCATGACGAAACACGTCGTGCAAAATTTCAGCCAAATCGGATAGGAACTACGCCCTCTAGAGGCTCAATAAAACAGGACTCCAGATCGGTTTACATGGCAGCTATATAAGGTTATGAACCGATTTCCAACCAAATCGGATAAAAATTGCGCCCTGTAGTGGCTCAAGAAGTCAAGATCCAAGATCGGTTTGCATGGCAGCTATATCGAAACATGGACCGATATGGCCCATTTACAATCCCAACCGACCTACATCTATAAGAAGTATTTGTGCAAAATTTCAAGCGCCATGTTTTACTCCTTCGAAAGTTAACGTGCTTTCGACAGACGGACGGACAGACAGACAGACAGACAGACGGACGGACGGACAGACAGACGGACGGACGGACGGACATGGCTAGATTGACATGAAATGTCATGACGATCAAGAATATATATATTTTATGGAGTCTGAGTCGAATATTTCGAGGAGTTACAAACAGAATGACGAAATTAGTATACCCCCATCCTATAGTGGTGGATGCACTAGCTGGAGGGCCCAATTCTTATACGATTTGGCTGAAATTTGGTACAAAGGCTTCTCCCATGACCTTCTGCAAACGTGTCCAATATGGTCTGAATCTATCTATTGCCTGATACAGCTCCCATATAAACCGATCTACCGATGCTGCATCTTGAGCCCCTACAAGACGCAATTCTTATCCGAATGGACTGAAATATTACACAATGGCTTCTACTATGGTCTTCAAGATTTTATTCATTTATGGTCCGAATCGGACTATAACTTGATATATCTCCAATAGCATATCCGCACAAAGAACTCGACAAGTGTGATCCATGGTGGAGGGTATATAAGATTCGGCCCGGCCAAACTCAGCATGCTCTTACATGTTTTTATACTCAATTTTGCTGAAATTGGGCACAATTAGTTGTGTTAGGCCTCTCGAAGTTCGTACCGAGTATGGTCTAGATCGGTCTATATTTGGTTATAGCTCCCTTATATACCGATTTAAATTCTTGCGCGCATTAAAAGCGCATTTATTAACCTATTTCGCTGAAATTTTGGCACAAAGAGTTGTATTATACTACTCGACATTCCTGGCGTCTATATCTCGTCTAAATCGGCCTATATTTGGATATACGAATTGCAAATTTTGCCCATGAACATCCACTAAGGAACAGGGATAAACTTCTCACATATCAATGAGTGCAGTCCGATTTAAGTTTTTTAATCTTAATGATAAGGGACCTCCTTTTTATAGTCCGAATGGCGTGTCGCAGTGCGACACCTCTTTGGAGAGGAGTTTTACATGGAATATTTGGATATAGCTACCATATATACCGATCTCCCAATTCAACGTCTTGGTCCCAAAAAAGTCGCATTTATTAACAGATTTCGCTGAAATGTTCTACAGTGAGCTGTGTTAGGCTCTTCGACATCCTTGCCTTATACAGTCCAGAATGGTCTATAATTGGATGTAGATGTCAACTATACCCATTTCCCGATTTAAGGTCTATGGACCATAAAAAGCACATTTATTACCCGATTTGGCTGAATTTTGGTACAGTGAGTTGTATTAGACCCCTTCAAATCTTGAATATGGACTATATTTGAATATACCTACCATATAGACCAATCTCCCGTTTTATGGTGGTCTAGATAGAGCTGGCAAAATATCGATGGCACTATCGATATTTAATTGTTGGACTGAATATCGATTGATATTTTCCGATGGATACTATCGCAAATGTAAAATTTTTTGCAAAACTTAGCAATCCGACACTGAATATATTTCTTAAGATACATTGCGCCTGTAGAGGGCGTAATTTTTTTTTATCCGATTAGGCTTAGGTCGTACAAAGATTTCTCTCATGATTTCCTACTTATTTTATTCACCTTGGTTTTATTTGGTCTATACATCGATATTGCTTCTATTTAAATCGATCCCCCGATTTTTACTTCTCATTTTCGTTTGAAATATAGGTGTTGGGAAATTAACGATAGTAACGATTCTATCGATATTTATTATTAAAACTGTCGAAAATATCGAATGTTGCGATTATCGATAGTTTGCCAGTTCCAGTTCTAGGGCAGTGAATTGCGTTAAGACCGATCGACGTCCCGGACGAATTTGGTCCATATTTCGATATATGTAACTGCTAAGGTTTCATAAATTGTGTATTTTTCGCCGGACTTGCCATAATGAGGTTATTATTTATGTTTGAGATGGTAGGTTCGTCCCAGCCTAGTAAAGTAACATGCACTGGACAATTTCTGGCTATTGGCTAAGTATATTGGGCTCTTGGTATATCGTTGTCGCTTCAAGAACTCCTAGTGCTTCATATTTATTACGGCTGTTTCAAGTTTTTAGCCGAAATGGTCGTATAGTTTTTTGAAAACATTGAAATTATATTTCACATAACATCATTAAATAAACAAAACATTTATAAATTAACAGTACTTGATTAAAAATACAACGGTAATTGTATGAACTCCCTCTCGTTCTGACAAACACACCCCCACCCAAGCATACAGTATATGCTTAT
This sequence comes from Stomoxys calcitrans, assembly GCF_963082655.1. Taxonomy (NCBI): domain Eukaryota; kingdom Metazoa; phylum Arthropoda; class Insecta; order Diptera; family Muscidae; genus Stomoxys; species Stomoxys calcitrans. The sequence continues at coordinate 76,825,515 of NC_081554.1, read as the reverse complement.
TGTTTTTCTTGTTCCTAAGCTCTCTCGCTCTCCCTATCTCTTTTACTCTTGTCATTGTCCTCTTTAGGTGTGTGACGCTTTTTTTCTGCATACAATGCGGAAATGCTTTTCGTTGGAGCAACCAAAACAAAATACGCCGAATTTAGAAAACAAACAAAACCAAGTCAAAAAAAAAAGAACTAGTTGAAATGAACCTCCCAAAAAGCAAGAAAACAAAAACGCAACGAATGCTATTCCTCTGATAATCACTGAAATACATACATATATACTAAGATTCGCATACTACATTAGATAAGAGCTAACGCAATTTTTGCCGGCGCTTCAATGTGTTTATGTATGCGCCGTATAGACTGTCATTATGAATTGTTTACTTTGAGTGTTTAAATTTCGGAATCCAATGTGATTTTTGGGTAGTTGTATGTAGTTGGGAGATTGGAATGACGTTTCTGGCTGCGACTGCAAAAAAAGAGCAAAAATATATTTCGACAAGTATAACGCTTTGTTTTTGTCCTCTAGCTCGGGTTGTTTGTCAACTTCTTCTTGGCGGCGTCATTCATCAGTTGGTTTGGGTATTTGTTTTTTGTTGTTATTTTTTTCCTCTATTTAACCGGCTGTTTTGAACAGTTTTTTTATTCCTCGAAATTAAATGTGTACTTCAAGTCTTTTGAAGATGAGAGTGAGAGAGAGCATTTTTTGGTCAACGAAGAGCAAATTTATATGATTTTTGCACAATGCGAGTAAAAGAAAGTAGTAAATAGGTCGTCGTTCGTAGTTTTTACCATGGATCTCCAGAATTTCACATGAGCAGCGGTATCAATTATTTGCAAATATACAAGCATGTAGTTGTATGCGTTTAGTTGAGCAGGGTCTATCTACACATTTAGTTGTGTACAATAAATAACACATCAAAGACGCAATTGCAATGATGATATTTTTTTTTGTTTTTGGTTTTGTTTCTTGGTGGGTATTAGAGAATTTTTGATACTAACGAAAAAATACACATGCCCGCAAAATGGCAGTGTATGCAAAAAAGCACTTGATAAAATTAAATAAAAATAAAACAAAAACATCAAGTAGTGTACACGAGTGTGTATGAATAAAAGTTTCTGGTTTTATTAGTAGGTCACACCATGCAGAAAAGGAAAATCGACTTACAATGTTGATTGCTCTTAAGTGATTTTTTGATTAAAACTCAATAATTCTGCATAAAAATTTATTCGTATTCGAATTTGCATCGAACAAAACGGTTTATTGGGCGATGATTCATGCGTCTAATCTTTGAACCCATTTGGTTGGCATGCTATTAACAGTGTTGCCATTTTTTTTATTTTTCCTAAGGAACAAGGGAATTTTGATATGTTGGGTGTTGGTGGTCTTAAGTAGACCAAATTTTTACTAACACACAAAATTTCAGCGGAAAGGTGAAAACGACTCTACACTCAACCAAACTTGTTATTCAAAACAGCAAAAATGTTTGCTAAAACAACAGTTATTATCTGCTGAAAATGGGAAAGCAGAAATTAATGCTGTTTCAGCAAACAGAGGGCTGCTGTATTAGCAAACATTTCTTACTGCTATTTCAACTTACAAAGTCTGCACACAAGTCAGCTGAAAAAAATGGGTATGCTACTTTTTTAGGTTGCCTGTTACTTGTTTTGATTACTTTAGACCTTTTTAGAATTTTTTAAGAAATTTTGTTAAAAGAGATGATTTTTATTTGTGGAATATTTCGGTAAAGAAGCTACCTGATCCATCCATTGGTATACATATCGAAATGTGACTGAGCTAGCTCGCATTTATTGTTATTGCTCTACTAATGTGTTCATGACTGGCATGGCCTTTTGCATCTAAATTTAAAGAAAAAGGCTTATGGAAAGTATGCATTAAGTGATGATTATAAACATCCACTGAGACATCTACATATGTGGTTAATTTGTATACCCACCACCGAAGGATGGGGGTATATTCATTTTGTCAACACATCGAAATATCCATTTCCGACCCTTTAAAGTATATATATTCTTGATCAGCGTAAAAATCTAAGAAGATCTAGCCATGTCCGTCCGTCTGTCTGTTGAAATCACGCTACAGTCTTTAAAAATGGAGATATTTTGCTGAAACTTTACACACATTCTTTTTTTTGTCCATAAGCAGGTTAAGTTCGAAGATGGGCTTTATCGGACTATATCTTGATATAGCCCCCATAATGACCGATCAGCCAACTTAGAGTCTTAGACCCATAAAAGCCACATTTATTATACGATTTTGATGAAACTTGGGACAATGAGTTGTGTTAGGCCAGTCGGCATGCTTCTTCAATTTGGCTCAGATCGGTCCAGATTTTGATATAAGCTGGCATATAGAACGATCTCTCGATTTAAGGTCTTGGGCCTAAAAAAGCCAGATTTATTATCCGATTTTGCTGAAATTTGGGACTGTGAGTTGAGTTAGGCCCTTCGACATCCTTCGTCAATTTAGCCCAGATCGGTCCAGATTTGGATATAGCTGCTATATAGACCGATCAGCCAACTTAGGGTCCTAGGCCCATAAAAACCACATTTATTATCCGATTTTGCTGAAATTTGGGACAGTGAGTTGTGTTAGACCCTTCGACATCCTTCTTCAATTTGGCCCAAATCGGTCTAGATTTGGTTATAGTTGCCATATACACCGATCCCCCGATTTAGGGTCTTTGGCCCATAAAAGCTACATTTATTATCCGATTTTGCCAAAATTTGGGGCAGTGAGCTGTGTTAGGCCAGTCGGCATGCTTCTTCAATTTGGCCCAGATCAGTCCAGATTTGGATATAGCTGCCATGTAGACCGATCTCTCGATTTAAGTTCTTGGACCTATAAAAGGCGCTACCAAATAGACCAATATTTTATTCTACAAAATTAAACAGTGACTTGTGTTCATTAGACCTCTCAATATCCGTGTCGAATATGGTCCAATTCGGATCATATTTCGATGAAACTGCAATAGGGGCATAAATTATAAATTTTTCACATATAATTTATAGTTTATAGTTTACATATAATTTATAGTTTAGAGATTATTTCACGCTAGAGGCATACCCACAGATTCGCAAGCTCGTTTGCTTTACAATTCCCTGGGATATCTGTATGGCCCGGCACCCAGAACAGAGGGGTTTTGAACTGTTCAACCATCTCGTTGAGAGATCTGCGACAGTCGAGGACGGTTTTTGTGTTCGGAAATACGCTTTCCAGGAAGCCATTAAATCCCTGGCTATCTGAGAAGATATTTATGCCAGTCGTTAAGACATTATATCTTAGCCATTCCACCACCACCTGCACTTTGCCCTGAAAAAAGATATCAAATTCGTTCTTTACTCCCAAATATCATTGACTTGAGTCCCATATTGCCATAGTCGGAAATGAAATTCAGTTTCAGATGCTTAAGGGTGTACCCCAAACACTTGACTACACAATTGGATATCAAATTCGTTTTCTATTCTCAAAGACCTTTCATTTGATTCCCATATTGTCATAATGGGTCAATTACCCTATTTGACGTATTATTAGAAGGAAAAGCGTCATCTAGACTTGAACTCAAATTTTAACGTCATATTCGTAATCTACTCCCAATTACCTTTCATTTGAGTCCCATATAGCCATGGTAGGCTAATATGCCCACTTGGGGGTATTTGGGGGTGGGGCGACTTCCCATAGCTTGGACCTAATTTTTCATTCTATATTTATAATCTACTGTCGAATACCTTTCTTTTGAGTCATATATTGACATGAGCGTCGAATATATCTGTTTGGAGGAGTTTTGGGGTTGGTGCGGCCCTATGGGTACTAAGACTCCAATTTTAATACCATATTCGTACTCTACTCTCCAATAGCTTATATTTGGTATCCATGTTGTCCCGATCGGTCCACTTTTGTTTTTGGTTAGTACTTTTGGGGTAAGGGAAAGGGTCCGCCCCCTTCCCGATATCACAAAATTATATAGCCTATGTTTCCTTCCAGACCAACTTACACAAACTATGAAAATTTCAAGGTAATGGGTTCAGCCATCTTTGAGTCTATACGTAACAAACAGATAAACAAATACAAATTGGTTTTTATATATAAGATATAGACCCACAAGAGAATTTTTCAGAAAGCCTATATGTTCTTCTTTAAATGACTAGGACATTTTGCACAGCCCAGAACAATACATCATCAGTTGTATACTTATTTCCACTTTTTTCGCCTTGGACCACTGAGCGACGTATACCTATGTCAAGTGAATTGAACTTGGTATTATTTGCTTGCTATGGATGTAAAAATTTATTTAACTTCTCCAAAATTGGCTTTCAAAAATTGTTAAAGGCAAAGCCATTGTTGGTTTTCTTAACAAAAATCTTCTTTAAAGTAAAAATTTTCAATTTTTTTTTAGTTTGGGGACCTGTTATAGAAAGTACTATTTGGGAAGTTTTGAGAAAAAATGTTTATATTCGATCTTTAGCCGAGAGTATTTTTTGGGCACTTTTAGTAGAAAGTATTTTTTGAGGACCTTCTACAGAAAGTATTGTTTGAGGGCCTTCTACAGAAAGTATATTTTTGGGACCTTTGATAGAGAGTATTTAGCAGAAAATAATTTTTGAGGACCTTCTGCTGAATGCATTGTTTGGGGACCATCCACAGAATATTTTGTTTTACTTACTTTTACATAAATTAGTTTTTTGAAAGTATAGTTATATAGTTTTGTATTAATTTTTCCAATGCATTGACCGTAGTAAGGGTAACCACCGATTGTCGTACGCAAGTTTTGCTTCTCTTCTATTTTGTTCAACGTATGTGTTCTGTATGGTAAGGTGGTTCCATCCGAAAATTTTGTTCAAAGAGATTTCGCCAATATCTACCATTTCCAGTCGAATCTTGAATTTTGTATATCAACAAATATTGGCAACACTGCCTATAAACATCTCATCGATATAAATAAGCATGTATAAAATTAATAGTATAAAAATTATTTCTTATTTTTTGTTTCTTTTGTTTTATATTACACACATTCACTTTGATACTATTTAGTTTGGTTTATACTACATGCACAGTAGTTCAGCATCTCTAAGCCAAATAGTATTTGTGTTTGTGTTTTCTACGTTGTATATCGGTGTGTGTGTGTGTGTGTGCTTATGTATGTGTCCCAATTTCTAATTTTTGCAGCGCGTGTGCATTTGAAGATTTTAGCATTGGCGTTGTTACGCTTATCAGCCGAAAAATAGTGTGAAAATTGTTTATATACTCTTGTGTTGATTTTTTTGTTTTTGTTTTTCTTAATCTCCTTGAATATGCAAACGTCATTTTTGTCAATATTTCATAGTTCAATGTTAAATTCATGCAAATAAGAGCGCAATTCGAGAAGAAAAAACTATCTATGACAAATTGACAAATATCAATCACCCAAGTGAGGGGTTTCATGATGCAATAGAATGGAATGAACAGTTTTCACTCTTATAACAAAGCAAAGTCCAAAATAGGAAGACTCTACTCCCCCTTCAATGGAAAATTGCAAAACCGTTAGCCAATGAACATTCCATGAAGGAAAACCGGGGATACTTCTGTCGCATTATTGATATTTGAAGTGTAGGCCGATTTAAGATATAGCTCAAGTGTAAGGAGCCTCCCTCTGTTCAAACGTTTTTCGGAATTGGTCATTTTGACATCTGTCATTTGATTTATGTTCAGTCTGGTTTGGCCATTTCATAATGAATAGACATAGGTTTAAGTGGCAGGCTGCCATCGGACTCACTTAGACGTTTTCGTACATTGTGATACCACAGAAACAGGAGAAGCAAGGAAGATGCCTTCTGCTTTCTACCGTTGAACAGTAGGGGAAAATGGAAAAAGAAACTTGTAAAAAATATGCCGCTTGAAAACTGGTAGAGATATCTCTTTGAGATTAGCAACGGATCGCGTGCAAAATTTCAAGGCCTTAGGCTTACCGGGCCCCTTTTGGCAGGTCCCAAAAGTTGCTCAAAATATTTTGGGGCTGCCAAATCTTTGTTTGTGGCCCGATTTCCAAAATTTCTAGGAAAAAAAAAAGAAGTAGAGAAGTATCTTTTCTTGAGTCCTTAAAAATTCTGCCGGAATTCTTTTACAAAAATTCCCAAAATACACCTTTCGCACAAAGATGGTTTCAAAATCTGCATTTTTTATTAAATTTTCTATGGATACTGCATATATTTCTATGTGCAAAAACAAAATTTTTGCATGGGCTTAGGGGACATAGTGAGTAAAAAAGACATTTACCCAAATGGGGGATCTGGGCTTTGGAATTTGATAACTTGAGGAATTTTCCCAAATTTTTTAATTAAAAATTACCCATTTTGAAGTACATATAGCACCCGTTTAAGTTGAAATATCTTGTTCGAATTTCACTTAAAACGCATCTACTATATGTCCAAATGCAAATTTGCCCATGATCATACCATTAAGGAACAGAGGCAAACTTCTCGCATATCAATGAATGTCATCCGTTTCAAGTTTATCTCAATGATAAGGGGTCTCCTTTTTATAGCCGAGTCCGAACGGCGTGTCGCAGTTTGACACCTCTTTGGGGGGAATTTTTTTACATGACTGCCATACCATTTTTTTAAATGCCATAGTTCTTCATAAATGTCGCCTGCATTAGGAGGGATAACCACCGCTGAAAATTTTTTCTGATGTTCTCGACAGGATGCGAACCCTGGCGTTTAGTCGGAGATTCTAGTCTCCACGGTGGACTCCTACAATATGTCCTCCAGTAGAAATATTGCAAACATCATGCGGACATGTTTGTATAAATTTTTGAGCACTATCAGGAAAAAAAAACTTGAAAGTTGGACTACAAACTAAGATTTGCAATATGTGCTCCAGTGGAGATATTGCAGACATCAATCGGACATTTTTGTAGGTATTTTTGACCACTATCAAAGAAAAAAAATTTCGAAATATTAAAAAAAACCAACGTAAGGAGCCTACCAAACGGCGCCCTGGGAAACTAGGGCCTTGGAATTTTGCACACGATCTCGCAACACCTCATCTCTAACCATTAAAATTTTCAAAGAGATATCTCTACCCGTTCTCATACGGCATATTTTTTACTAGTTTTTTTTTCGATTTTCTCCCACTGTGCGTAGATCGCTTTAAAAAGCCCAACAACTTGCAAATGTTCACATCCGCTAAATCAAACCAGTTCACAAAGAAATAAGAACCTAAAGTGGAACTCCTTCTGACTGCCAGTGCGGGACAAACACACAGCCGTTTTTCTATAGTCTCTTCTATCTCTCGACGTTCTCAAAGCTTCTGCAAAAGACGTTACATGCTACCTTCAGTCTATCATCATATTCACTGATCAGACATTTACCTGGCATGACGGACACAATGACTGAGACGTCTGTTCTATCCAGCGACAGCAAAACCGTTGACCTCTTCAAATCTGTGACCATCGATCATTGGTTACCCATGTCGCTTGAGCCATACCCACAGATTCCAGCTCCCCTGGAATGTGTAAGGTAGTTCCTAGTCTCCAGAGATTTAATGGCTACCTGGCTATCTGATCCATCATCGTTATGATATTATATTGTAGCCATTCCACCACTTCTTTAATTGCAAAAACTTCAGCTTGATACACATTACAGTAGTCGGTTAACTTTCTCGATGTGAACAGTCCAAGTTCTTCAGGGTACACCCCAAATCCCACCTGGTTTGGATATATCTGTGTATATCTATTACCAGGGATATTTTTGTTGTTGTTCTTGTAGCAGTGTTTTGTACACTGAGACGATGAAGGACTTCATCGGGTCAATCAAGCACGTGCAACCGGCTGCCAAGGGGCTGACCAGGGATATTGTAGTTCCAAACGGTTCTATCAGGAAGGAATATACTAAATCATAATTAGTAGATCTAATGCTGACTTACGGCCCAAATGCTGCGAATTATGGTCGAAAATTTGTCTCTTGGCGGCATTTTTTTTTTTAATTGCAAACCGTTGTCTTCATACTAAAGCTAAGTTCTTTACCATAATATTGGATTACATGCGTTTTATTTTTTCTTGAAAACTGCATAAAAAAATACAATTGTAAAAAAAAATACATTTGTATGTAAGATTTTCTATAATTTATGACCGATTTAAACATTCGCATTATTAAATTTCAAAAATTTTCGTTCAATAAAGATGTACATAGTTCACAATAAAGAGATTTCAAACGAATTTACTCGTTCACGTATGCGGTAATTCAGCCATAGGTCTTACCATTAATGAATCGCATATCAAATACACCACGGTACTGAAAAGTTAAGCATACTTTTAGGCGCCTCTTTTGTAAATTCAACAAAATCATTCAATTTAATGTTAACCCAGAAGTCTTTAATTTTAAAAATAAAAATCATTTACCATAAACAATTGTTATTCATAATACTTGCCGTGTGGTTAAAGCAAAAGGAAAACAAAAAATACAAGAGAAAATCTGAATAGACAAACATAAAAACAAAACAAATCATAAACTGTAACGAAAATAAATAAAAATACACCGGCAAAGGTTTTATAGCTTCAAAACCGCCAAGGACTTTATGTGTGTATATACTTAGAGGACATACACACCCATAAGTACATGGACTTGTATGCTTTTCTATTGTTGCATGTATACCCCGCTCAACTAAAGGGAAAATAGCAGCAGCAAAAACAACAACAACAGAGAAGACAAAAAGCAAATAAAAGAATATGAATAAAATTGAAAGTTATCCTTAGCAAAGACCTTGAACCCATAAAAACCATGTCGTATAGAAATGTACTCAGCGTACTTATATACATGTATGTTTGTAGACGTTGTAGATATCAGCTAGAATGAACATAAACAACATGAATTTAATATAAATATATCATATAAATATGTACCAGTATATACTTACTCAACACATACACACAGACAATTGTATGTGGCAACACTTCTAAAGATAAATGTATACCAATGCTCCCGCCGAGCTTTGATGATGATGAGTCTGCATAAGAAAGTAAAGTAGGAAAATAAGGCCAAAGTACACTAAAGTATATACATGTGTATGTATGTGCATGGTGCGTTTCTATGTTATATACAAAAGGCAATAATTTCCTTGGTCTTGAACAATAACAACATGCATGAGCTACTTCAACCACCTACTATCCATCTAACCACCCACTTACCTATCCACCCCCTCTTCCAATTGCTTTGACATACAACGAACTTGGAAGTTTCTAATAATAACAACAACTCAAAATGTAAACGCGCCAAATCTTTTACGACATAATCATCATCATCGTCATCATCATTATTGTCATCATCGACATCTTAGTGTCCTGTAAGAAACTGCAAGCAAGCATAGAAGAATATAACAAGTCTTCCATATACTATATATCTACAATCCCCATAACAAGCACACACTTGTACATAACTGTATGTATGTATGACTCTCCTTAAAGACGCACCAAAATTATCGACAGCTTTCTTTTGATTGCGCTCAAAGAATTCTTCTTCTTGCTGCTCTTTTCGAACTTTTTTGCCTTGCAAACAACTCAAAGGGACAACACCCACATTGAAGATGTTACGAAAATGTTGCTGCTAATAGTGCTCTTATTGCGGTAACCGCAAACCGAATATCATAATTGCTTAACATATACAATACAATACACCACTGATCTAAGTGGGTTAAACTAACAGGGAGCATTAAAAGTCTGTTGAAATTCGACGGGAATGACTGTTAATTTCGCCTAAATTAAAGGCAACTATAGGTCGGAGATATACAATATATAAAGCTAAGTGAATTGAACTTCTCTATATTCGCGATCACAAAATCAGAAGACTTAAAAAGACATCAATGAAAATTTGTCCATACACATTTCATTAGGGAACACTTCTCACAAATAAGCTCTATAATAAGGGGCCTAGAGTACGAACGGCGTGCCGCAGTGCGACACTTCTTTTTGGGAGAAGTTTTTACATGGCATAGTACCTCAGAAATGTCACCAGCACTAGGAGAGGATAAGTCAAATCGGACGAGAAGTGCGCCCTTTAGAGGCTCAAGAAGTCAAGACACAAGATCGGTTTATATGACAGCTATATCAAAAAATAGACCGATTCGGCCTATTAATAATACCAACCGACCTACCATAATAAAAAGTATTTGTTCAAAATTTCGAGCGCCTAGCTTTGATCCTTCAAATAGCGTGCTTTCGACAGACAGACGGATGGACGGACGGACATGGCTAGATGGACTTGAAATGTCATGACGATCAAGAATATATATACTTTATGGGGTCTTAGACGCATATTTCGTGGTGGTACAAACAGAAAGACGAAATTAGTGTACCCCCATCCTATGGTGGAGGGTATAAAAATCCGGAGATCGATTTAGATTATCATCGATCCATTCCTAGCCAGCTCGCGAAGAACCCATACAGCCTTTCAAATGGTTCGAAGAAGCTTTTTGCTCATACTAACCAGTCTCGACTTCACGTGGCCCAAAGTTTAAGCCTTCAGCTTCGACTGCCTGTCCACGTAGGTTTGATTAAAGGACACTCCCCTGGCAACACCAGTTGCCAATCGCTTCAATCAGAGACTTTTGGTGTATTATGTTCGTGTTAGAAAGAAATGAATTACAAAAGTAGGCATATGGGCCGAAAAATATTTCACCGACTAGAGAACCGCCCGTCATCCAACCCAGGCCTTTACAGAAGTCCAAAATGTCTGGAGGGTCAAGAGACTGTAAAAAGCTCAATGAAGCGAGGTGGTGTTCACCCATAATCCCACGCCTTCTCCTCGCCATCGCGTGAAATTGGCACAGCAGATGCTCGACCTTCGTCGAATCCTGCTTATCCCCACAGACCCTCCAGAAATCCTCATGGCCCGAGTCCATCGCAATGTCAATGACCTGACATAGCAGTGGCTGGTAAGGACACCCATCAACAACCCAAGATCACGCTTCCCGTACTCAAGGATAATCGACGGCCACATAACTTGGCAAATCTGCAACCATTGACGCTAGCTCACGCCAAGTCTGCGCATTCGCCGTAGTAAGCACACATAAAATCCCAAACAGCCAGCACAAAGTAGGGTTCACCCTCGGCATCGCACTCACAGAGTCCATTCGCGATCCAAACTTGGCCAGCTCGTTCGAGTTGCGATATGTGTACACTCTTAGAAAAAATCAAGCACGACGTTGTCAAATTGATATCATTCGTTCATAAAGTGAATCAAAACACAAATTTTATGAGATCAATCACAAATGATCATAAATCGTCAACAGTTTATGGAACGAAACGTACACAGCCGTTCACATTCTGACAACGTCTAGAGAACCTGTGTTTCATCCATCCCATGCCACAATGCACCGCATACAATGTTTTAAGAGTTATTATTCAAACGCATTCCTGCGTGTTGACAATATTTTCAACAACGCCTGTTCATAATAATGACACCATTGGTGCATGATTATGCAACGCCTTCTCTGCAGGGGACAGTCAGCTACCCATTGACTCTATTCTCAACGGTTCTTCTCCAGTTCAATTTCTGGTCAAGAATAACGAGCAGGTATTTGGCCTCCCCCAGAGAGCGCCAGATTCACTCCTTGACCATACTCAGCACAGTTGTCAAAAGTTCGAATGCAGCTCACTAGACCAAATCTCAGGGAAATCATATAATAAATGTGCCTTTTATGGGCTCAATACCTTAAAACTGGAGATCCGCCTATATGGGGGCTATATCAAAATATATTCTGATTTACATAGGTCGTCTCGAAACTTAACCTGCCCTTGGTAAAAAAACTGTCTGAGCCAAGTTTCAGTTATCTTAATTTTTAAAGACTGTAGCGTAATTTCAACAGACAGATGAGACGGACCGACACAGCTAAATCGTCTTATGAATCTTCTTGTCTATTTTTAAAAATGTTTACGGTTATTGAATTTGTTAAATTGCCCCCAAGCTTTAACAATTTATTAAAGTTGTTTCTTCCAAAAATTGTTTTTCTTCAATGAAAACCATAATATCCGGTGTGGTCATAAAATTGTTCATTTCTCTAAGCGGAAGGGTATTTTTACAATCTTTTTGTTCCACATAAAACATGTAGTATACCTTTAGGCGAATTAAAACCGGCAAATTCAAACTACATAAAATTCACTATGTATTATATGTACTATGTACTATATACTCTGTACTATTCTTTGAGTGGGCTATTAGCAAGTTAGGATAAAGGGCCAGAGGAGGACAAATCATTATTTATTTATCAACGTTTGCAGGCAGCCCGGCCAACCAGGCTTTTGTGTTTTCATGCTGTTACTTTTTACAGCATTTCTAAATATTGTGCCATAAGTCTTTGGTGTTGCTTTTAGATTTTCTGCGCTCCATGATTGTTTATGGGGCACTTGTTGTATTTTCCAAACTTTCTACTTAAGGAAATTTGAAACGACAGGTCGCCAGCAGTCAACATCAAAATTGAAAATAGCTTACCTACACACAAAAACACACTCATTTGTATGTGTATGTGTTTGTGTGTTTATTAGTAAAAGTGAAATGTTTCCTTTTCACGTCTTCCATCGATGTCTTCCTTTTTGCTTGTTTTTGCTGCTGCCGCCACCAAAGTCCTGAGAGAATTTTCGTGGGAAAATTGAACAGCTGTCAATTGTTTGAATGTCTTGAAGAGTAAATGGATGTATGCGTAGTTCGTATGGGTGTGTAATGGCATCCTTGGCATTGTCATCTCTCTCCTGCTGTTCCAAGTAATTGTTTTTAAAATACATTTTTGAAGTTCTGTTTTTGAAGGTGGTCCGTTGACTTGTCGTCGCATTTTTTTTTTTCTTGGTAGTGAGAGCGACAATAATTCTTTTTGGCTACACTTAAGAAATTGTGTTTTGAAACTGCTTTTGTCTTTGTAAGTTTTTTGTTTTCTTTTCTTTGGAATTTTTAAGGAGGTTAACTAGAGTTTATAAATTGTTGGCTTGAAATTGTTCTTGATATATAATTTAACTAAAAGAGTATACTTTTAGGAGTCACAAAATTTTAGATTGTATAGCATACGTTGAGGTGGTAATTTTGGGAAAAAGGCGAATTTGAAATTCGCTCTTCTCTGGGGGCAATTGTGAGCGCCTGGATTTACACTCGGGTTAGAAGATCATCATTAAGCAACATTTTTGAGTATTCCAGGCCCGGGAATTTCTCTGCAAATAATTCTAACCTTTTTTACTCTGCTAAAAAAGAAGGCCCCTTTTGATGTTTACTAAAACTTAATCATTCTCTAGAAAATTATTTTAATGGGCTACTTCCGATATATCCTTGATAACGACATTGATGATATCTTGTTGCTTACCATACAACAACTTTTTTATTTAGTTCCTTATGACTTAATCTGAAATTATTTTTTTTTTAATTTCTCCTTCTTCCAGGCACCGTATTCAAAGCTCACAAATTAATATTGGCGGCATGTTCGAAGAAATTCGCCGATCTTTTCGAAACCACACCCACAAACGGACAATGTGTTGTCATATTGGAGGCTACATCCTCCGACAATATGGCCGCATTGCTGGAATTTATGTACAAAGGCGAAGTGCATGTCTCACAAGAGGCTCTAAATAGTTTTCTTAAATCTGCCGAAAATTTACAGGTACGTATAATTTGCTCCCACCGAAACACACGTAAGCATTTAACTAACGTTTGATTGGTACAGGTCAAAGGTTTGTCCACAGAAACCGGCCGCTTGGCTGCCCAACAGGCTCAACAACACATAGAATCCTCTTCGATCTTGGATTCACCGACGGGTCGACGCAGCATACGCAACAGTATAAGTGGTGGCAGCGGCGGTGGTAATAGCAGTCTAAGCGCTTCTGGCTTGGGCGTAGGCAATATAAACAGTTCTGCCGGTGGCATTAATGCACCGGGCGGCGGAGGAGGCGGTGGTTTGGGTTTAGCAGATCGCTGTCCTAGTACCGGTGGTGGTATTATCGCCGGCCCACCCGGCTCAGCTGGTGCTTTGGCAAATAATAATAACAATAATGTTGGTGGTTCTGCCGCTGGTCTAGGTAGTGGTGCTGGCGCCGCTCACCATCTCGGTAGTTCTACCGGTAGTTTAAAACAAGAATGCGATTCACTAATGCATCCAAGTAGCTCAACATTGGGAGCTATGCCCTCATATGTGCCGCCCATGTATCGCCCCATCTCGTATGAACCTTTGCGCAAGCGTGCCCTCCGTAGTCCATATGCCGAACAGGAAGTGCGTGGCAGCGTTTTGAGAGATGGCTCTAAAAATCCTTCCGAGTGTCCCAGTCCAATAAGTAAACCTCCGTATCATCGACCATCGTCAAGTGCATCATCGACGGCACCCACCGAGGCGGACACAATGCATTCAGAGCGAGCCTCGCCACAGTCAAGGTGATTTTTTGATGAAATTTCTTTTTTTTTATTAGGAGATGGGATACAAATTTAATGGTTTTGTTTTTTTGGTATTTTTTTATTTCACAAATTAATTTTAGCCGCTATGATAATCACAGTCCCAGCACTACAGGTGGCAATGGCAATGGTAGCAGCGGCATGGATAGATCGGTGAAAATGGAACGCAATAATGGCAGTACAAAAGAGGCTAATAACGATGAAGAGCATGATGATTTGGATGATCCAAGAGAGGTAAGTAGGAGGCCTAGAAATAAATAAAAATCCATTAAGCTCGAATGGTTTAAATTTTGGACACGCACAACAACTTGCATATTAAAATTATCGAAATTTGCTCCAAATCATATTAAAAATACAATTTTGGATCCAGATCGGGTCAGAGACCTGCTATGGAAAATAATCAGCCGATATAGATCATATCGGACAAGGATACAGGGAGGTCGAAAGCTTTATGGGTCCAAGACCTTAAATCGGAGATCGGTGGATATATCAGATATATCCAAAGATGGTCCGATAGGGACAACACTTAGCTCGCAACTCGCCGTTCCAAATTTCAAAGAATTGGGGTAATAAATGCGCTTTTTATGGGTTCAAGACCACAATTCTGAAGAACAGTCCATATTCATTGGGAATGTCGAGGTGTCTACTGCAAATCACCATCTCAATATTTCAGAGAAATAATGCAATAAATGCACCTTTTTTTGGTTTATGACCCTTAATAGGGAAATTAATCTGTATGACGGCTATATCCAATTGGACTCCCCCGGCAAAACAGAGTAGTTGTGGTTTAATTACGCTCCGGCAGATGCAGTCGCCTCAACTCCTACAGAGCAAGGATTGATGCCGACGTGCAAGATGTATGTCCCGATTGTAGCCAGGGACCACACGATACATGTCACCTGTTTAACTGTCCAGTCAGATCCACTCGACTCAGACCCAGATTTCTGTGGACGCACGAGTTCCTGGGTCTTGACACTCAACAGAATCAAGCAGACAAAAGATAGAACACAAAAAACTGCTACAAAAACAACATCATGGTTCGATGTGGACCACATTCGACAAAAGTGTCTTGGTTAGACACCTCTTCAACCATTTGTCCCAAAATTTCAGGGAATTGTTATAATTATGGGACCAAAGCCTTAAATTGGGAGGTCGACCTATATGACAGCGTTATCCAAATATGATTCTTCCTTCCTTAGGCGGCCATCACAGAACATTTGTTCCATTAGCCGAACGTAGAATACATTTCCAATCACCTCGCTCTTCTGTGCTCCTTCTCTAATCTCTGAAACCTAGTTTCGGGATTTCTTCATCCACTTGGTCTTTCCATCAGAGTTTTTGTTTTCCCCTTTTATATGATTCCATCTGGGCTACATTCGGCAAGTATGACGCAATTTCAACTAAAACTCCCTGTCAAAAAATTCAACAAACTCCGCACATAGGCCCAAACCCCTAAATTAAGAAGTAGACCTCTATGGATAGGTCTAGGTCAAAGTCCGCAAATTCGTGGATTCAAAGACAAATCACATTACCATAATTTCAGAGACATCGGATCCAAAAATACAACCTTCATGAGAGGGAAGCTTGAAAATCGGTCGCTATGGGGGCTATATCAGGAAATACTCCGATATATCCCGTCATCGAAATTAACCTGCCTTTGGACCTAATATTGATAGCTTGGTTACCATAGACAGTTGCATGTTAGATCTGGGTCCCCACCTTTCAGTATAGGGAAGCTTTATCAGGTTACAGACTGATTTGGACCGTACTTGGCATAATTTATGCAAAATTTCAGCTAAATCAGAAAAAATGCAGCTGTAAGGACTCAAGAAGTCTAATCGGGAGATCGGTTTATAAGGGAGCTATATCCGGTTATAGACCGATTTAAACGGTACTAGGCATAGTCATTAGAGAACACCACACACCAAATTTCAGCCAAATCGGATAAAAATTGCGTCCTGTAAGGGCTCAAGAAGTCAAATCGGTTTATATGGGAACTATATCAGGTTATAGACCGATTTGTACCGTACTTGGCACAGTTATTTGGAGTCATAATAGAGCACTACTTGCAAAATTTCAGCCAAATCGGACAAAAATTGCAACTTTTAAGGACTCAAGAAGTCAAATCAGGAGACCGGTTTATAGGGGAGCTATATCAGGTTATAGACCGATTTTGACCGTACTTGGCACAGTTATTGGTAGTCATAACATAACACCACATGCCAAATTTCAGCCAAATCGGACAAAAGTTGTAGCTTGTAAGGGCTCAAGAATTCCAATCGGTAGATCGGTTTATATGTGAGGTTACCAGGTTGTAGACCGATTTAGACACACACTGCTGCAACAACAACAAAAACCTTCATCATTAAAAAGTGTCTGTGAAAATTTTCAAAAAAAATATCTTTATTCATTGAATCGCTATCGTTATTTTCACAGACAAACGGACATGGCTCTATCGACTCGACAAATATCAAGACGATCAAGATTACATATATTTTAAGGGATTGTAGATCTATATTTCGGCTAGATTAGTTTAGCGAAGAATGTGGGCTTCGGTTTTGGGTATAACGAAGAAAAGTTTGTTTACATGTTTGTTTCTTTTTTTCAGAACTGTGCCGAAGATTTACGAGTAAAATTGGAGAATTCCAATTACTCACCTCCGCCACCACCCACCTCAAATACCTCACCCACCACGCCGACGGCTCTATTGGAGAGTCTGAAAAATGCCGATGGCAGTTTGCCCGGCAGTTTAGCGGCTTCAATAGCACCCGCCGATATGTTAAATGTTTGGAATGCAACCAAGTTGAATAACAAAAACAGTGGCATGGTGAACACAGCCGATGGTGAGTATTGCAACAACAACCAACATAACACACCAACTAGCAAAACCACAAACATCTACTCACTCTCTTTGTTGGTCAATTCTTCGATAACAGCTGAAAGAGAAAACAGCTGTTTGCGAAGAATTGTCACAAGAAACGAGTGCCAAGATGTTTATAGTTTTAGCAGCAAGACTAACATGTCGAACCAATTGGCCTAACTGATTCAAAATTTTCCCCCTTATTTCCTCTCCCATTTTTTTCTCTCCACCTTAAATTGTTAACGTAGGCAAAAAACTTAAATGTTTATACTGCGATCGCCTGTATGGGTATGAGACAAATTTGCGGGCCCACATAAGACAACGTCATCAAGGTATACGCGTTCCCTGTCCCTTCTGTTCGCGCACGTTCACCAGAAACAATACAGTACGCCGTCACATCGCCCGAGAACACAAACAGGAGATTGGCTTGAGTGCCGGAGCCACCATTGCCCCAGCTTCGGTGGCCGCGGCTGCAGCGGCGGCCGCTAATCATTCACAATAGGATGCGGCCGCAACAGCGGCGGCAGCAGTAGTTATGAGTGCGCAAAAAGAGGCTAAACAACGTAAACGTAAATCATTGAAAATGGCATTGGAGAAATGCATGCAACGCCGAGATGCCGGGGTGGTGGCAACCACAGCAGCAGCCACCTCAACGGAACAGCAGGCTCCGTTGCTAACCATTTCGACGACCATGACAGCAGTTTCTGCTACCACCACCATCACCACCAACGCAACACCGTTAACATCAACAAGTACAAGTACACCTTTTGTAAATGCTTCCAAAACAAATCCATCCATGCCACCCATGCCGTCTTTGGAGGTTACCAAAGCTGGCAGGCATAGCAGCAGCCATGAAATGGATACCCTGGAAACCACTGAAACCGAGACATCTCTGGATACCTCGGCCGAGGTGGGAGCTTCCGATTTGGGAGAATCTAGGGTGGATGATGATGAGGATTTGGAATCCGAAGAATCCCTAAGTGATCGCAATGTAACCAAAGAAAATGCTAAGGATTCACTAGAGGATAAACCCTTGGATTACACCAGCAGCAACAGGGATGTTGAAAAAGCTGCAGTTTTGGAGCAAACAGCTGTGGTGGTAAAGAATATGCAAATCGATTTGGCCAAAGTGAAAACGGAAATGCAAGAAGAGGAAGCGGAAGCGGAAGTAGTAGACAAAGCCAACAATGATGACAACAAACAGCAGGAAATCAACTCAGCCTCTACAATGGAATAAAACGCAATTTTTCAAGTTTTAAGAGTCAGCACTCAAGATTTAAACTCGCCTTAAAATAGGCACTACTTTTCGCCAGAGTTTAAACATACAAACAAACTACTGTTGCAGCCACTGTTGCCAAGGAATGTTATGAAAATAAAAAAACTAAAAAATTATAAGGAATTTGCCAAAAAAATTGGGAAGGCAAATTCAAGGGTCAATGCGACACCAAAACGCCAAAATTAAAACACACAAAAATGTTCTAAACTAAAGCCTAAAAGCAAACAGTTTATCTTTATGCGAAAGAAACAAGAAAAACAAACAACAAATCGAAATAAGTTGTTCTTTTTTTACTAGTTTGCCAGCATAACGAAATCTTTGTTTTATAAGATTTTACACAACTTTTCTTTTTTTGTTTACAACTACAAGCTACAAATCTTTCTTTTTACGTTTCTTTGCTCATTTTATTTTAATTGTTGTTTAAATAGAACGATTTACTTGTTATAACAAAAATCGTTAAAATGGAATTTTATAGCAAATGAATTACAAAACAAAGAAGTTGATGAAGATGAAGAAAATCTCTACACAAACATAACAAAAAAATAATATGAAAATATGTGAATCCGACTGAAAAATCGTTTTCAGGGTGCTAAACAGTTTTTTAGTTCATTTTTGTTTTGCCGTTAATTTCAAAAACACTATTTGAAAGAGAAGAAAAGCAAGCCTAAAAGGGCAAGCGTTCTTTCCTTTCTGTTTGTTTTTTTTTTGTTTTGTTTTTATTAAAAACTTCCCTCGTAATAAGTAAACAAAGATTTATATAGAAAACTTTATTTTCTTCAACTCAATTTAAAGAAAAAAAAGCGAGAAAAAGAAACCAAGTCAAAATACAAAAAAAAACATGAATTTACATATTGAATGTTATTGAGAGAAACAAACAAAAGCCTTAAAACATAACAAAATAGTTAAAACAAACGTGAAAGTGTGGATGATTAATAACATATTACAGCAACTACTACTATTACTTCTACTACTACTATGACTACACTGCAACTACAACAAAGTTTGAACGTTTTTGGATTTTTTTTTTTTTTGTTATAACAAATCAAAGCAAAACTTTTACTTTAATGCATATAGAAGAAGAAAAAAAAACCAAGCAAACCCAAAACACACAAAAAACACTAAACAAATTCATACTACCAATCACCCTCCCTCAATAAAACTAGCCATACTGCCATTCTTCCAAACTCCTTAAGCACTACAATAGCAACCATCTGCAACAATAACAAAACCAACAATATTACAAAAGTACCTTAAACAATGAAACTGAAATAAACAAATCAAAACTAAACTAAAACTAAATGCAATAGCCAAAATCATAAATATATACATAGTTACTTTTACAAAACACCGAAAAAAAAAAACAAAAACAAAACATAAGGAAAATCCTATTTTAATTTCTTTATAATGAATAATTTTTAGTTAATTTTTAACTTTTATAAGCGAATTCATAAGATTTCTTATTTTATTGCAATAGTTATTACACATAATATTTATTTTTTTTTTGTTTCTATTATTTAATTTTCAGTCATTTTTTTACACCACAAGTGTCATTATACAGCAACAAAACAATAGCTAAATAATAGTTACAACAAACAAACAAACAAGCATGAAAATAGCAACCACAAGTACCTGCAATAATTATGATTAAAAAATAAACACTCAAAACTAAGTCGACAGAGCTGATTTTAAGTTTCTATTTATTTTTGTTTTATTTTTAGTTTTTTTTTATCAATAATATGTTATGCTCTGTAATCTGCTATAGTTAATACTGAAACTGAATCTTATACAAACTATCCTTTCTTGCTTACCTTAAGCATTCATTGTTCGTATCATATTAAATCACATCATGTGAATACCCCCTTCTTATATATACCACAATCAAGACATTCTCTTTGGCTACTTGAAATTAAAACAGTTGTTTGGGAAAATAGAAAGAAAGATTTTTTTTTTTTCAAGATTATTTATAATTTTTTTGTTTTCGTAAGCCTAAAGCAGAGATTTTAATGTGTACAAGAGAAAAAAGTCTGGAAATTGGAGAGAAAACATGTATTTCAACATTCAACATTAAAAAAAATATATGAAATTGGTAACCCTGGCCACCCAAAGTTTATGACAGAGTTTCTTCAAATACATCACTGACATTTTGTTGATTCAGGGTACGTAGCAGGGCCAAAAATGTATAAAAAAAATTGGTACAACAACAGTAAGCAAATATATGACTACCAATTCCACTGGATTTAAGCCAAAAAGAGAAAAATTATCAGCTGATAAGGTTAAGTTACTTACAACAACATAAAGTGGATAGGCCCCATGAACATCATTAATATTGTCAAAATTTGCCTATTGTGAATGTTAACAAATGTCAGTGGAAATTTGTTCTCTTACAAAGATAAGCATGGAGGCCACCGTAGCGCAGAGTTAGCATGTCCGCCTATGACGCGGAAATATCCATTTCCAACCCTATAGAGTATATATATTCTTGATCAGCGTAAAAATCTGTTGAAATCACGCTACAGCCTTTAAAATTGAGTTATTAAGCTGCAACTTTGCACAGATTCTTTTTTTGTCCATAAGCAGGTTAAGCTCGAAGATGAGGTCCGATTTTGCCAAAATTTGGGATAGTGAGTTGCGTTAGGCCCCTTGTCATCAGATCGGTTCAGATTTGGATATAACTGCCATATAGACCGATCTCTCGATTTAAGGTCTTGCGCCCATAAAGGGCGCATTTGTTGTCCGATTTGGCCAAAATTTGTGACAGGGAGTTGTGTTAGACCACTCGACATCCCTCTTCAATTTGTTCCCGATCGGTCCAGATTTTGATATAGCTGCCATATAGACCGATCTCTCAATTTAAGGTGTTGGGGCCATAAAAGGCGCATTTATTGTCAGATTTCACCGAAATTTTGGACAGTGAGTCGTGTTAGGCATTTTTGCAATTGGTATGCATTTTTTTGGCATATGGTATGCATTTTCACCGGATTTTGGTGAAAGTTGATTCACATATACCCGAGGTGGTGGGTATCCAAAGTTCGGCCCGGCTGAAGTTAACGCCTTTTTACTTGTTTTTTTTTTATTTTACATCTTTTCCAAATACGCTTGATACATTTCGATTTTGTGTATTTCGTTAATTCAACTTGAATTTCAATATAAACAAACACACATTGTAAGCTCAGTGACGAAAATTCAAAAAATTGTATGTCAGCTGATTGCTTGGCTTAATCTTGTTAAGTACAGACTGGGTTGAACCGTTCAATATCACTCTATTGTGAATTATGTATTTCTTTATTGAACGGGAATTTTTAAAATTTAAGAACGCAAAAGATTAAATCGAGTGTTATTTATAAAAACTTGGACATAAAAATTTATAACATATATAACACCTATTAAATACGAGATAAAATCTCATTCGATACGAAAGCATTTGATCACGTATGCGGTAATTCGGCCCTAGGTTACTTTAAAGCCATCGCTGTTTATGGTCCTTTTATAGGCGGAAATATCTGAACAGTCAACTCAACTAGCATTTGACATTGGTAGAAATCTAACTGAAAGCAAAGAAAAATTTTAAAGTGCCAGTTACATATGTAAAATGACATGTCTCGGCCTTTGTGTTCAAAAACTCTTCAATATTAAATGTGTTCATGAACTCAAAAATTTGTAGAAATTTGCACAAATTGTTACCGGAAGTCGTTTGCGTACTTGATTTGCCAGTAGAAGAGAGCGGCAGGGTGTGTGAGAGGAAACACTGTTTTGAGAGTTTGGTAATTGAGAGTTTGGAAATTTCTACTGGAGGTTTTTTTGCAGCATCGAACAGCTGTTTTTTGAAAATGAGCCGTTTTGTTCAAATAAATAGCAAAAGAGATTAATGGTTGTTCTTACTCTCTGCTAAGGGTTTTTCGCATTATCTTCAATATAAGGTGTGCTCGTGGAAATTTGCATAAATTGTTACTAGAAGTCGTTGGAGTACTTTATTTGGCAGCAGAAGAGAGCGGGAGAAAGCGTGAGAGGAAGCACGGTTTTAAGAGTTTGGAAATTGTTATATTCGAATAAATAGCAAAAGAGATTAAAGGTTGTTCTTACTCTCCTGCAAATTTTTACTGGAAAAGTACCCGAACACACCTATTATTACTAGACTCAAATAGATACATTGCAGTTGTAAGCAGCTGAATACCAATCAGAAAAATTCTTGCAAAACAACAACAGCTAGATAAACAATCTTTTAATGTTTTGGAAGTTTCGTCTAAATGTAGCCAAAATGATAGAAATAATTGCGATCAGCTGATTAAGTAGCATTGGACTTATGGATTCTCCCAAGATGTTGAGGATCTGCTACTATATTGTAACGTTGCATTGAACTGCAAAATTTTTAACAATTTTTAAAAGGATTATTGATCTTCTTTTAATATTTTTATATTGGTCAATATTTGAATAGAATTTTGCTTAAACCCAATTAAATTCAATTTAATATTGGTATGGCGAATACATGCCCATGATACCTATTTCTTCCTCTAGCATGCACACTAACCTGCGAATGAAACCATTGTTTCAACCCAAGTATATAGCAAATGATAAGAGATCAGATTTTAGACAGTGAAGAAATCAATAGTTTTGTAGAAGAGAGCGTTCAACATCCACTTTACAAATTTCTTACACCCTGGCCTTGGGATTATTCTTACAAATTGAGCTTCTTCCATAATTTCTTTACTTCTTGTAACTGAATTTCTGCTGGCGATATTATATATTGATAATATGAAACAACCCTTTTTGGCATTCAAAATTCTAAACACAAAATCTAACAATAGCAATAGCAAAACACCAAAATAAAACCGTCTACAGTTTAAAAGTGAATATTTTTCGTTTTATTTATTTTTCTCAATAATTTCTTTAAATTACAAACCACCAATTGCAACAACAACAACATAAAACTAAGTATAAACATAAAAACAAGAAATCGGTAAATTGGGTGCCTCTTAACTAATATAATAAAATAAAATATTTAAAAAAAAAGTAGTTAAATTTTTTTATTAAATCAAATATTGAATGATAATGAGAGAACATAATAATAATAAAGAAAAAAAAAAACAAGACTTAAATAAAACCACAAACAAACAACCACCATGTAAACAACAACAACCACAAAATAAGAATACAACTACAGAAGATATAGTTAACACAACAAGAAAATGAATTAAAAAAGAGAAATATGAACGAAAACAACAACATCAAAGCTAACACACAACACTTACCCAAACCCACACAACTTTACAAAAAAACCCCCCCACACACACATACACAAGTCCAAAAACGTTCGCAGAAACTTGTTTAGAAAAAATGAAATGTAATAAAATCAATATTTTTTTTTTAATTTCTCAAAATAAAAAAAAATCAAACAAAATCCCTTTTGGCACACCCTTTGGAAAACATTTTTCACAACACCACAATTTCAGAAGAAAAAACAAAAAGTAAACTAAAGAATCGAAAGAACCAAAAAAACAACAAAAACGATCTAAGAGAACATGCAGAGCAATTGAAGACTTAAAGATTTTTTTTCTGCTTAAACAGTGCTAAAGTCTCTAAGTCTGAGTCGAAGTCTCTGTCCAAACCAAACGACTAACAAAATTCAAAATTGCATTTTTGGCTTAAAAAATAATTTGATTTTTTTCATAATTAAATAAATATATATGTGAAAATAATTGTTTTTATAATTATTTTCTTTAAAACAAAATAAAAAGCAATATTACATATTTTGTAAAACCTAAAAACATTTGTGTAAAAACAGTTACGCTTTTAATTTATAATTTGTTTATTTTTTGGTTTAACTAAAAATCATCTGAAAAAATAACTTGAAAATAATTTTTGTTTTTTTTTTAATTTTTGATTTTTGTATGAAAACAACTATATAATTAATTATATATTATATAAAATTACTTAAAACGCTGCCACACATACACACACACACATATATAATATATAACTTAAATAAGAAATTTAATTATTGATGATAAAAAAACACAAAAACAAAAACAAATTAATTAAAAAAAATCAACCTTATGTAGTAGTCTATATAATTTTGAAAGCATGCAAGTAATACATGCGTCTATATAGTAATTTACAAAATTATAAATATTTTAAAATATTATTCTAATGAAAAAAAAAAAACTAAAAAAAAAACGCGAAAAACAAAATATTATTCAATCAATCAACAACAATGTTATGTTTCTGTGAACCTTAAAGAAGCCTTTCAAAAGATAAACAGATTTATACGAAATGATATAACTCAAATCTTAAATACAAAAATAGCCAAATAAATAAAGTTTTAATTTCCTTCGCCATATTATCTTAAAACTATAACAAAAGATTAAATAATTGATTTTGTGAACAACAACAACAATATACATATATATAAACTTTACAATACATCAACATTAATACAGGGTATTATTGCAATATCGTTATACAAAAAAAAAGAAAAAAAGAATATCGCAAGGAAGCATATTTATTTTTTTCCCCTCATACCATAAACATGAATAATTTTAAATGCAATAGTTGAATACAGTTTTAATTTTCTTTTTTTAATGAATTCACTCAAGCGTTGAGGGTGTTGATGCAAAATTTAAAAATATTCGACCTTATAAACCTATTTTAAGGCTTCATAAAGTTTTGTGAATAAGGCCGCTTAAATCTAAATATCATCATTTAAATGGTTCAACATTCAGTTTAGAGCTGGTTTGAATATTTCTTATTAAACTTGTTTCCTTAGTTTTTAGGATAACTACACCCAGAGAAAATTGATACGAAACGTGCTCAATTCAATACCATACGGTATTGATAGTAAAGCAACACCGTAAAGTACAAGAACAATACCGCATGGTATGGATGAAACATAAAATGATTAATACCGTTAGGAACTAGCCTTAATACTCCACTGGTATTGGTTAATACCAAATTGTTATTAGTTTTAGCAGCAGACCATTATTGCTTTTGGTTATTTCACCCCCTAATGAACTAAGAAAAACAATTGAAAATAATTTTATTCCATTTTTTTTCGATTTATATGTTAATAATTACAAAAAGTAATGTTAAACCGTGACCAACCTAAAATTCTTTGTATTCAGCAATTGATTTCATATCCATTGATTCCCAGAAGTGGTTTTCATATGAATACACCAACACAGCATCGTTTTCCACACAATAGACTTTCGTGTTTTTGATGTAGAATGTCCTTAGAATTTTTACTATTTGCATTTTCACCGCTTTCGAGTATTTGAACAGGTTTTTACGCGCTCAAATTTATTTATTTGTTGAACAACAATTTTATAATGGCGTCAAAATTTTAAGTACAAATCACACTTCTGGTGCGATGTCAAGAATACAAATGTGACGCAGTCAATTCTCACATGCCTCCTATGTCCTATGTCCTCAATACCAAACATAGGAGGCTTGTGAGAATTGACTGCGTCACATTTGTATTCTTGACATCGCACGAGAAGTGTGCTTTGTACTTAAAATTTTGACGCCATCATAAAATAGTTGTTCAACAAATAAATAAATTTGAGCGCGTAAAAAACTGTTCAAATACTCGAAAGCGGTGAAAATGCAAATAGTAAAAATTATAATACCAAATGGTATTAAAATTCTGTGGACGCGAACAAAATAATATCAGGCGGTATTAGCAAAGTAGCGTAATTTTTCAATCAGTTTACTTACGACCTTATTCACCAAAACTTAATGAAGCTTTAACCTAGGTTTTGTTTGACAATTCTATAAAGGAAATCTTTCAAAGAAGCTCATGTAAAATCCCACTTTTATAAATGCCGGTATTACCATGTTTACTGAGTAATTAACCCAAACAATTGTGCGATAAGCTCCAAGTAAATATTTGCCCAATGCATTACATGAAATAACATGTTTCATAAAGTTTTTTAGTTCAGAGCCCACTAAGTTTGCTGGGTGATAGATTTCAGAAGTTATGTCAACATGTTTTCATATAATTTTCTATATTAGCTTTAAGATACATTCGAGTTTATTACACATCCTCTGTCTTTTTAGAGAACATTACCCACTCAGTTGGCAGAGTTAGAGATTAAGGCTAAGAAATGTAGGAAGAGTGCACTATGTTGACTTGCCCATCTAAGGATGTTTTTTTCTGACCTTTCTTCATAGATCGGAATTTGAAACTTTTTTATAAAGTAATATGAAGACGAAATCATATTGTGTCTCTGATCAATCTTTCCTTAATTCAAAGATACCTAGCCAAATTCTCACGTGATCACGTATTGGTTTGGACAAAGCAGTGGTTAGAATTTTAGGGCCAAAACTAAGAATTAATAGGTAAGGTTTTTTTGAATGGTTAAACGCCTCGGCGTCTGAGTTGCTGGCGAAAACGGTTTACCTGCGTATCGGATAGTAAGTGATTCCCATCAAAGAATTTGGTTTTGTGGTATTACAATATTCAAAAGCAAGTCTGAATTTCGATTGCCACTTTAACCAATAAGGTTTAAAGTAACGACTACATATCCTTCTATGGCATCTTCCTCATAAATTCAAAGATACCCATCCAATATGATCACGTACTGGTTTGGTTTGGTCATAGCTGTGGCCAAAATTTTAGGGTCAAAACTAAAAACTTATAGTCAAGGTCTTTTTGAATGGGTAAACGCCTTGGTGGCTGCGGTGGTAGCGAGAGCGGATTTGTTTCTCTTTCGAGACGAGCCCTATGATCGGAGATTTTCTTTGCAAATGCAAAAGGAAAGTCAGAGATCGCAACACACACTAACCATTATTTGATCCTTCGTAATTTGGTTTGAAATTACTCAACTGCATGATAAGGTAGAAGTACGTGAATTCCGAATTTGTGTGGACAATAAGGCAGTTTTGATTTTATGCATTGTAAGGGCGAACAGTATGATGAATCTCGGAATTACTTCCACGTATAAGATATAATGCTGACTTGACTAAAGGCTGAAACTGAATGAGCGCGTTCATCGCTTTCAAGCATCATAGTTGAACATTTTTAAGTTTTCCGCGTTGGCTTTTTGGGAATTGACGATGTCAGCCCAATAGTTCGTAAAGGTCTGACAACAATTTATAGATTCTCACTTTGATTCCCGTTTAATAATTCAGAAATTCATTCCGAAAGGCACGTATTTGGGATGCCTTTTCTGGTCCTTATCAGCATAAAGAGTACTGCCGATCAGATAATAATGGATAAAATAACAACTGCAAATTATATCCGTACTGACAATTTTGTCTACGGAGTTCAGAAGTTCATTTGTGAAGTTACATACTCACAGGTTCACTTGGTATGACTGATTGCTTCCCAGCACTTTCTTCGGCTTTTTAATTTCCAAGAGTTTTATCGTTATCAGTCATTATGTAATATAAATGGAAGTAATTCCGAGTTTCTAGACATTTCATCATGCAATTTGCCCTTACAACGCATAAAATCTTTTGGTTTTGTGTGCTGCCTTATCGTCTATACAAATTCGGACTTCTCGTACTTCTACCTTATCATGCTCAAATTCATGTTCTTTAGTGCTGCCATATTGTCTACATTAATACACAATTTCTAGGGTAGAAGATTTCTCTCCAGTAGTTGTTATGTTTGAAATACTGAACATATCATCCCTCAATACAATTCTCGAATATTTTCTCGAAGATTGAGTTGAGTTTCAATATTCTATCGGGAATCGAAGAGTGCTTCCCTACAATCCACATTAGTCCCGAGATTCGAGAATGCATGGTCGAGCGCTACTCTACAGTCCACATTAGTCCTGAGATTCGAGAATGAAAGTTTCCACTTCGTAACTTTAAAGCCGTACAACATCATGCAGTTTCAACGTTCTATCGGGGATCGAAGAGTACTACCCTACAATCCACATTAATCCCGAGATTCGAGAATGGATGGTCGAGTACTACCCTACAGTCCACATTAGTCCTGAGATTCGCGAATGGAAGTTTTTACTCCACTAGCTTTTATCCAACACAATATCCGACAGTTTTAAAGGATGGATGAGTGCTACCCTGCAATCCACATTAGTCCTGAGATTCGAGAATGCATGTTTTCAATCTACTCACTTTTATGTATCACCAAATCCGGCAGTTGCAATGTTACATTGAGGTCAAGTACAATCCCTTTCAAGACTCCATGCACTTATATTGGATTATTTCGAGTGTGGAAGATTCTTCTCCTCCATATATACGGGAGTTTCTAAGATATTTTCTGATCAAGTGCATCGATGTACATTCCGCATTATAGTTCTCGATTACTGAGTTGATTTGAGTGTCGGGGATGTATGATTTCTACCCTACTATCCACTTTAGTTCCGAGACTCGAGAATGGAAGATTCCACTTCAGTAAATTTAATGCAATACAACATCAGGCAGTTTCCACATTATATTTAGATAAAGTTCAATCCCTTTTGCGACTCTATTCGCTAAGATTGAGTTGTGATATGAATATGGAAGATTTCACTGCAGTAATTGTTATGTCTGAAATACCGCGCATATAGCCGACAGTTTTGACGACATTATGTGAACAAGTGCATCGTTATACTTTCCGCAATTACGTTCCCAACTGCCACCAACTGAGGCTTTAGTCTCATTGTCCTCAAACAGCATTCGGCTTCCACACCTTTCCGTTGGTAATTCGTAACTTGTAGGTCCTATCATGTTTTGGTCTCGTAGCCAGTTATCATTGATATGTATTCAGCATCGCTTGTGAGCCGTTAAGGAATACAGTCCTTGCTCAAATTTATTACTCAGCAAACTTAGCCAAAATTTCTTTTAAAAGAGAGCAAATGTATCCACATCAAGGAAAATACCTTGGAACCCAATTATCCCATTACACTGTTTTGGTTTTGGGAAATATTACATTCAGTGACCATTTTTGAATTTTGCAATTGAAAAAATTCTTAAGGAATACAAAGCTTGTTAACTTAATAAAGCTATGATAAGTTAGTTAAATAAAGTTTAGTTCAACTTTAACTTTTCATAACTCAAAACAATTTTGTGGATTTTTTCAATTTTTTCTTGAATTACCAATTAGTTTTAATATTCTGCATGATCAGTGTCTCAACGACCAAGTTTTGAAGTCAAAGTTTTGATAACAATGTTTTATAATTTGTTCCTAAACAAAGTGTTCAAGTCAGTTAAACTTTACCAAACTTTTCAACATTTTGTAATATCAGTGACAATCTTACATTCTGTAATCATCTAAGAAGGCAACATACTAATGTTTTACTATTGTCTCAGCTTTCAAGTTATTACTCAGTTTGAGGGGGTTTTTCCAATCCAAAGCCAATGTGGAATGAAAACAAGTTTCATGATTTAGAAAAATTTCAAATTTAAGATTTGTTCCTCCTCTTTAATCAAATCACATTTTAAAACGACTATATGTGTGCAGTTATCAATACATTGACTAATATATCATCAACCATGGATTAATATGAAAATCCAATTCAAATGTCTTCAACTTCATCTACCCTTTTTTACTCTTCTTCCCCCCTTTAATGTTTGAGTGAACTTTATAGAAAATTTTTAGCAATAGAACCACAAACAGTTTCCCCATTTCCTTGTAACGAAACATAAACATAATATATACATGAATTATCTATTTATAAAACAAAAAAAATAACAAAGAAAAAAAACTATAAACCATTTGTTCTGTGATCAGCAAAACGTCAATAAGAATTTATAAAACATTAAGTAATATTTTCCATTGTTTTAAGAATTTTTTATATGGTGATTAATGAGAAAATATTATGAAAATGTTTATACATTTTTTATTGACAGCTTTGCAAATTTTATTATTTGATATATATATTGAAAAAAAAACAAAAACAAAAAAAACTTAAATTTAAATTTTATAAATTTTAATAAATTTTTTTTTTAATTGTAAACGTATACATACATAATATTTACGTTGCTATTGAAACAAAAACACATATACACACAACCACATACACTTACACTTACACACAAATAAAACGGCTAAAACAGTAATTTTAGTTAAATTTTAAAACCATAATTCAGCAAAGAAGCTTTTTTCTCGAATTATTTTGAAAAGTTGATTTTTTATCAAAACCCATCACAATACCAAACACAGAAGATAAAGAGAAATAGTGAAAAAAAATCTTATTAAAGGCAATATATCGTGCGATTGAAAAAAGAACCTTTTCTAACAAAATTGTATTCATTGTCCACAACACAAAACCGTTAAATTACCTCAATTTTTTTCTATAGATATAACCTTAATTTTAGAAATTTTTAATAATAATTATTAACAAAATGGTGGCAATTTTTTTTTACTAAATTTAAATGTTATTACTATAACATTTTCAGAATATATTGTAATGTTCTTTCTGGAGTCTGAATTTTTTATTATTTTTAAGGTAACATTACAATATTTTTCTGATTTTATGGGAAAATGTTTTTTGTTTTTCATTTCATCTAAAAAAACCAAAAATTTTGTCACCATTTCAGTTAAGCAGAATAAATGTATCTTTTATTAGGTTATGTTTAATATATATTTTTTTGGCTTTGATTTTTTATTAAAGTTATCGTTTAAGTTATTTAAGTTAATTTTAACCACATACATATGTTTGTTTTAAACAAATCAAAAATAATTATTAATAGAATTAATTACAGACAATGCTAGCACACAGGAACTCATATACCTCAGAATTGTTGTAACTTATAATTTTGTTTATAGAATTGTTTATATTATAATCATTATTATTACTATTATTTTTTTTGTCTTTTATTTTTTAAATAAAATAGTTCTTTGATTTCATTATGTTTTTTTTTTTGGTTTAAAGATTATTGACAACAACAAAAAAGGCTAACATAACTGACTATATGCATTATGGAGATGTAAACCTTAGGCCCAATGTTTAATCAAAAAGAGGCTCCACACTTAGGAAAATATTAATCACATCATGAGTAATTTTGAACTTGAAGTTGTTTAAAAAAATTGTTTTACCACCTTACGAATGTGTTTTGGAATTCACTAATCTCTGCAAAAGGTCTTATGATACCAATTAATGAAATTTTAACACCTTATCCACGTGATAATATCAAAGGGAAAAGTAAAAATAAAATCTCGAGCACTCCAGATAGTTTGAGAGTGTTTGTGTTGTTTACACTATAATACGAAACCAGATGCCAGGCGCATTTGGAAAACATTCTAGCATTTGAGGTGCACTGAACCCCTTATTAATACTTAACAATAAGCAAAAATGATCTAAAACTTCTAAATTATAGTAAAAAATGTCTTAAATTTTGGCAAATCCAAATTATCAAACTTAAGCAGGATATTCTGTTCAAGGGCCGAATTACCGCATACGTGTATTAGTATCGAATGAGATTTCGTCATGTATCGAATGGATGTATTACCGCACTCGAAAGCTGTCGTATCGAACATTTTCAAATGGCTACCAATAATTTTTTGCATCAGAGTTCATTTGAATATGTGCTTGCGGCAAAACAAAACAACACAAATGCCAATTAACATCTACCCGGCTTTTGTAAAAAATATGAATTTATTTAAAATTTTGGAAACAAACGTTAATTTATGAATAAAAGAGCATGGTTACATTGCTTTAGTTGTGTTTGTCGTCCTCTGATTCTGAAGAGGACAATAACTTTGTGTGTATTCGCAGAGAAATAATAGATAAAAGTGTTCCAATGTCATTGCCGAATAAAGCGTACATAAATAATCTATATAAAACATTTATATTATTAATATCAAATGCATGTTATTTAGATTTGCTGGCTAGCTGATAAACGACCACATTTTTTTGTGTAAAAATATTTTGTAATGATTCAAAGTACGAAAATATGTGGAAATATTTTGGAATCCAATCACTTTTGCGCGATATGACCACATTTTCCATTATCATTTGTTCTGAGTCGTACAAGAAACGAATTGCAAGCAGCACGAATGTAATCTGCCGGTATGTTGGCCTATTCCCGCACAATGAATTTCTTCAGCGAAGCCATACGGGCATATTTTGTAGTCCTTACCTTGCTCTCAAAAGTGACCTTAATAAAAAAAATCCGTCGGATTGGCATGTGGCGAATAGGACAGCCACTCTGTGGACCAAATGAAGTACAGAATATCATCTTTTTGGCCATTCTTGGTTTACACGGGCTAAAGCATGGTGCCGAGTCTTGTTGGTACGTCCATGGTCTGCGATCGAAATCTTTGCTTGCCCACGGCTCCAAAACAGCGACCAACATGTTTTAACGATACTAAATTGCTTTTACTTTGATTATTTTGACTTGATTTATGCTAAACTTCAAAGGGCTCATGTCCATCACATAACACTCAAAAACTTAATTTTTACTATTCGATTGCTCCAGAGCTCACGAGTGGATTTCAAACAGCTGATACTCGATTATGCTCTCGTCAACGAATGCCATAATCTCTTATGCCGAAAGTGCTTATTCGTTAACGAATG
This sequence comes from Stomoxys calcitrans, assembly GCF_963082655.1. Taxonomy (NCBI): domain Eukaryota; kingdom Metazoa; phylum Arthropoda; class Insecta; order Diptera; family Muscidae; genus Stomoxys; species Stomoxys calcitrans. The sequence goes on along the minus strand of NC_081554.1, from coordinate 76,792,515 downwards.
CGGTAATGCCAAAACAAAAATTTTCAAAAAATTTTGCTCGTTCACGTATGCGGTAATTCGGCCCCAGCTTTTCACGTATTCCGCGTCAAACTCCATACAAAAAAAAAAAAAACGTTGGAAAAAAATAGGCGAAAAGTATTACTCTGGCTTAGTGAACAGGGTATTCTGTTGAGCTTTCCAAGGGGAATGCTGTCAAACTCCATACAAAAAAAGAAAAAAAAACGTTGGTGGAAAATAGGCGAAAAGTAGTACTCTGGGACCATATTACGGCATCCGTGATCGAGTAAACTCGTTCATAATCTGTCTATTGTGAATTATTCAATTCTTTATTAAACATAATTTTTCGTTTTTTTTTAACGCGGAAGTTTAAATCGATCATAGTTTTTAAACAATTTGTCATTAAAATGTATATTAAAGTGAAATAATATACAATTAATACGATGTAAAATTTCATTCGATACGAAAGCGTACTCGATCACGAATGTGGTAATTAGGCCCCTGGATAAGTAAGGAAAATGAAAAAAATTTAGTGGCAACGTTTGAAACCATTGTCGGCATTATTTGGTTTCAATGGTTCCTGTTTTCTTAATGTTATTTTATTTATTCGCTAAAAAAATTTATTCCAAAAAAAACAAGGTCCTCATCACAATTGTAATACTCCGATGTACATAAAACAACTTCAACTTAACTCTCCACAGTTCGAAAACGTACTCGCGTGTGAATTACAATGAGCATTGGCAAATGCAAAATGCAAATTTGCGCATAAACATTTCATTTCATCGCATAAGAAGTGGAACAGGTACGCAGTAGAGCAGGTACATCCATTTATAACCTCTGACACCAAACACGGTCCAAATCGGTCTATAACCTGATATAGCTCTCATATAAACCGATCTCCCGATTTGACTTATTGAGCCCCTTGAAGCCGTAATTTTTGTCCGATTTGTCTGAATTTTGCATGTAGTGTTCAATAACCTGACACCACTTGATCTTTCCATTGGGCTTTTGGTCGTCCCGGTTTGCGTGTACCCCCAGTTTGTCTTCAAAAGACTTCTTTGCTGGAGCTTCTTCATCCATTCTGTCAACATGACTTAGCCAACGCAGCCGTTTGATTTTGATCGGTATAACTATACTATTGTCGTCATACAGCTTTTGGTTCATACGACGCCAATATGCTCTATTTACACAAACTAGTCGATACATAGAATCTTTCTCTCAAATACTCCAAGCACTACCTTTGAAAATCATAAAAATTAGCAAATTTTGTCAAATTCAACGGAGTTTTTAAAGTTCTGCGGGGTGCTTACTATTTGAGGTTAGGAAAATTCTCAAGGTTTACAAGGGATATCTCTTTCTTAGCCTAGGTGCTGATCTATAAAAAATCTTTTTTAACTGGATTGGAAAACGTCGAAAATGATTACAACTAAAATTGTGATCTGCTGTTAAATTTTTAATTTTTCAGCTGCTGTTAAGGAGGCCACCGTGGCGGAGGGGTTAGCATGTCCTCCGATTTAAAATTTAAACGCCTGGGTTCAAATCCCGGCGTAAACATCAGCAACATTTTAAGCGGTGGTGTTCCCATTACTAATGCGAGCTATATTTGTGAGGTTACCATGTTAAAACATCTCTACCAAGTGGTGCCGCTAACCGACACGCCGAATAAGAAGGCCCCTTATCATTGGTCTTAAACTTTACTCGGACTGCACTTGTTGATATCAGAGAAATATTACCTGTTTCTTTATGGAATGTTCATGGGAAATTTAATATTTTACATTAAAATAGTAAACAAATTTGATTTTCATATATGTGTATTAAATGCAACGGTACATTCTATAATTCGAAATAATTCCTGTTCTACATCATCACCCAGCAAAAAATCTTGCTAAATTTTCCGCAGCTTTGTAAAGTTCGAGCCACTCAACGCTACATCCAGAGAAAAGTTGATAGCAAACGTGCTCATTTCAGTACCATACAGTATTGACACCGTATGATACAAAAACAATGCCGAATGGTATGGATGAATCATAAAATGATTAGTACCGTTTGGTACTAGCCTTAATGCCGCGCCATACCTTTTTAATACCAATCTTGTATTTTAATATGAATGAAATTTTAGCAGCTTTGAAAAGTTCAAGCCACTCAGCGCTACATCCACGGAAAAATTGATTCAAAACGTGCTCATTTCAGTACCATACGGTATTGATGGTAATACAACACCGTATGGTACAAAAAGTGATAAGTACCGTTTGGTACTAGCCTTAAAACCGTACTGATATTGGTTTTAATTCCAATCTTGTGTTTTAATATGATTGAATTTGTAGCTGCTTTGTAAAGTTCAAGCTACTCAGCGCTACACCCAGAGAAAAGTTGATACCGAACGTGCTCATTCCAGTACCATACAGTATTGATAGTAAAGCAACACCGAAGTGTACAAAAACAATACCGGATGGTATGTATGATTACTACCGTTTGGTACTAGCCTTAATACCGCACTGGTATTGGTTTTAATACCAATCTGTTATTGCTTTTAATACCAATTGGTTATTGGTTTGAGCACCAGACCTTTATTGATGGTGCATTAAATTCACTGGTGAAATTACCAGGCAAAGCCACAAATGAATCAATCCACTTCTATGCATGCATTTCAGCGCTTGAAGAAGCACAAAATGGAGATTGTTAGAATCATTACCATTCCGAAGTTTGTTTAAAATCGTCACAAATTCTTTCATTGAAGGTCGTGCCAAAACATAAAATCAATGTTTCTACATGGGAGTTCCATTTTCCTATGCAGGGGAGTAATGCAAATGCAATGCAAGTTTACCCATGAACATTCCACTAAGGAACATGGGAAAACTTCTCATATATTAATGAGTGCAGTCCGAATCAAATTTAAGCTTAATGATAAGAGGCCTCCTTTTTATAGCCGGGTCCAAACGGCTTTGAAAGCCCCGTCCGAACGGCTATGGAAAAAGTTTTACATCACAAATGTTGCCAGCATTAGGAGGGGAAACTTCCGCTGAAATTTTTTTCTGATGGTCTCGCAAGGATTCGAAGCCAGGCGTTCGGCGTCATAGGCAGCCATGGTAACGTCTGCGCTACGTTGGCCTCCTGCAGGGGAGTAAGCACCTGCTTACGCTAGTGCACCAAAAATGCGCTAATTTCAGCAGTAATTTTTTTTTGTATCAGAATGATCCAGGCATTAGAATTAGTACTTTCTTCCTTTTACCAATTGCTAAAAGTAGCGCTGAATTCAGCGCAAGAAACTTTACTTTACATTATTGCTACAAGCAATTTTAAGAATGCTTCCAATTTTAAGAAAATTTTTTGCTGGCCTTTGTCTCGTCGTTTACAATTTTGGTTTCTACAGCAAACTTGCACTCGATATACAGAACCATTGTGACTGTGGTTTTCAGTTTGGATTCCAACTAGACTTTTATATTCAACAAAACCTTGGGTTTCCAAAGTAAACATTCATTAGGGAGAAATACATGCTAGGTTTGCCAAGAAATGCCTTTAGTGTTTACATGCCTGCTAGTGTAATGCTGTGCAAATTTGCATTACTATAGCAGGCATGTAAATTTTGTATTTGTCTCTAATGAATGTTTACTTTGGAAACCTAAGGTTTTGTTGAATATAAAAGTCTAGTTGGAATCCAAACTGAAAACCACAGTCACAATGGTTCTGTATATCGAGTGCAAGTTTGCTGTAGAAACTGAAATTGTTTACGCCGAGATAAAGGCCAACAAAAAATTTTCTTCAACTTGGAAGCACTAACATTTCTGTGTGCATACTGTAGGCACTACCCTGAAGCTTATAGTAATTAGGAAGGAAAAGTTTCTTGCGCTGAATTCAGCGCTACTTTTAGTAATTGGTAATAGGAAGAATATACTAATACTAATGCGTGGATCATTCCGATGCAAAAAAAAGGTACTGCCGAAAAAAGTGAATTTTTGGTGCACTTGCGTAAGCAGGTGCTTACTCCCCTGCAGGAGGCCATCGTAGCGCAGAGGTTAGCATGTCCGTCTACAAGTTTGCTGTAGAAACTGAAATTGTAGTCGCCGAGACAAAGCCCAGCGTAAAACATTCCGATTCAAGTTTAAGCTTAATGATAAGAGGCCTGTTTTTTATACCCGAGTGCGAATGGCGTGCCGCAGTGCGACACCTCTTTGGGGTAAAGTTATTACATGGCAAAGTACCTCACTTTAGCATTAGGAGGGTATAATCACCGCTGAAAATTGTTTTTTGACGGCAAGAAGGTTTCGAACCCAGGCGTTCGGCGTTGTAGGGGACATGCTAACCTCTGCGCTACGCTGGCTTCCACCTGCTATTGTAGCAGTTGTTATTCGCCAAACATTTTCTACACTGCTACACATGCTGCAATTTAAGTTTCTATGACTTTAACCCAAAAAATTTAAATTTTAAGGATTTTTCATGTTTTCTTTTAGGGCCAAAGCTCCGACTCCAAAAACTACCACTTCAGTCAAAACCTGCAGATTTACTCCATAATGTCAAAACGCTACAATTTTATAGACTGTAAAAAATCAACACCATATGGCAACACCAGGGCGATGCGGTTTAATATTGTTTAAATATTTAAGAGAAATTATTTATTTTATTTATTATTTTTTTTTTTTTTAAGAATTTTGTTTTATTATATTCAATATGAATCGAAGTCAGTTAGCTCAGCTTTTAGTTTTTCACACCCTCCACAAACATAAGCATCATTCTTTTTTTGTTGAATTTCCCTTCTCTTCCATCCTAGCAGGAAAGCAATGAATATAATTCTAACAAAACATTGAATTAAAACAAATTTATATCAAAAATTCTTACAATAGCAACAACAATAACACCAACAACCATAACAACAACCAAATAGTATTAAATCAATAGGACTAATAATGAGACAAAATGAATGAAACCAAAAGACAAAACAACAACAAACACTGCAATAGTAACTAAACTACCTCAGAAGAAAAAAAACAAAAAGAAATGCAATGCAATAGTTGAGACTAAAACAACAAAACAAATATACGATTTTTCTCAAAAAAAACAAAATTAAATGTTAAAACAAAGTAAACAACAAAATCACTAAAAAATAGGATTAAAATCAAGAAAATTAAAAAAATATATTTCTTTAAATGTTTACATCAATTTGGTATTTTTGTTTAGTTTTTTGTTTTTTATATAATTTTAATTTGATAACAAAAAAAAAATCAATAAAAAACACTAAACACAAACACATACAAAATTTTAAGTTTTGTAAAACAATTTATTTCTTGTTAAAAGAAAATCATTTATTTTGGGCCTAGGAAAAAATGCAAATTTTGAAAAAAAGACAAAAACAACCATAGACCCTTTCCCCCCATACCCTATTATGAGAACCTACAGAAAATTCAACCGAATGGCACAACCCAACACTTTTAGGCTTGACATTAACAACAATATTTACCAAGAACTTATGTAAAAAATCGCTAAGAACAACAAAAACTCTTTTTGGATTTTATACAAAATTATTAAAAAAAAAAAAAACAAAAAACAAAAAAGAAGCATAAACTCTTTAAAACAAAAAAAACTTTAAAGGAACTCCCAAATATAAAACTTTTTGGCTAAAAAATAAACAAAAACATACAAAATATTTAGGCATACAAAAAAAAAAGAAAATTAAAAAAAAACACACAAAATCTAAATTATGGTAAAATTTCAATGTAAAATTTAAAAATATAAACTTAATTTCGGCTAAAACAAAAATTAAAAAAAAAAAACTAATGTTTCGACTTAAACCCATAGGCAGGCGTTTTATTTAGATAGGTTTTTGTAAATATTTTTGGCAAAATTTTTAATTTCCCCCATACAAAAAAAAAAAACAAAACCTCCACAGGAAAGTTATATGATATGAAAATACGAAATTAATTTTTAAAACCCCCAAACCTAACCCCTCTCCTAAAAATGAAAAATACAATACCAGAGCGTTTAATAACAACAACATACGCCATTTATATATACTATATGAAGAAGAAAAAAAATATATACAAAGAAATTATTTAAGCATACACAAAAACAAAATTGTAAAATATTTTATGATATATGATACTATACGAGAGTAAAAAACCAAGTATACTATTGCTACACATTAAAAAGAAAACAAAAAAGTTTAGTAAGGTTTTTATTTTTTACAAAAAACAAAAACAAATACTGGCCAGAGTGGTGGTGTTCTTTTTTAATTTTTGGCTATTTAAGAGAACCCTAAATTATTAAAAAAAAAATAAAACAAATAAAGGTTGAAAATCTATTGAAATAAAAACAAAACCATAGTGAAATTTTAAAAAGAATTCAAAAGAAAACTTGAATGCTATACAACATCAAAGGACACAAAAAAAACAACCCCCCAAGAATTTTTGGCTTTAGGATTTTATAAACTTTCCAAAAGAGGGCCTTTGAAAAACAGTCTCTGTCCATTAAAGGCTTTCTCCGGAAGGTTTATAACAAAATTTTTATTGAAAGTAAACAAAAATAATAATTAAATAAATAAATAATAGTTAAAATCTTAAAATAATTTAAATGTTTAGGCTCTAAACCTTAGTAAACATAAACAAAAAACTAACCTAAATTGGTTAAAAATCAACAGCAACAACAACAACACACTTTTGGCAAACAAAAAACATGTGTAAGAAAATTTCGAAAACAACAAAAAAAAAAGATTGAAGAAAAAACCAGAAGAAAAAATAAATACTTAAAGAAACTTACAAACAAACAAATATATATATACGTATAACACAAAAAGAAAAATTATAAATTTAGGCATTAAATGTAAAATTTAAAAACCAAAAAAGAAAATCGAAAAAACTTCTACCCCTTCAAAAAACAAAACCACAACAAAAATTATGGTGAAATTTCAACAACAATACAAAAAAAGAAAAGAAAACAAAAGCATACAATTTCTTCAATGTGTTTACAACCTTACTTTTTTAAGGCTTAACAAATAATTTCTTTGTAAAATGTTTAATAAAACAAAACCAAACCAAATTCAAAACAACACAACAAATATTCCACAAAATGTCCCCATTTTGGTTTCAAATGCAAGAAAAAGGCCCCAAAACCCCCAAAGGCGTAATGTTACTATGCCCAAAAATATTTTCGCCCAAAACGAAAAATGCCTCAATACCTCAAATCGGCCAGAAAGCCCAAAAACTAACGAAACGAAAAATAAAATCGAGTGAACGATTTTTGCAGTAAGAAATCGTTATGCACGAATTGTTTACTTTAAAGCAGTGTTGGGCAACTACACACATACTATTTCTCGTTGTTGTGTACGTGAACAACAACATAAGTGCATGCCCTGCAAACATTTTTGATTGCCAAACAATCGTACGCGAATCTTGTAGATGAAGGTAATGATCGCCGTCAAAATAAGTGGAGGCCACCGTAGCGCAGAGGTTAGCATGTCCGCCTATGACGCTGAACGCCTGCGTTCGAATCCTGGCGAGACCATCAGAAACAATGTTCAGCGGTGGTTTTCCCTTCCTTATGCTGGCAACATTTCTGAGGTACTATGCCATGTAAAACTTCTCTTCAAAGAGGTGTCGCACTGCGGCACGCCGTTCGAACTCGACTATAAAAAGGAGGCCCCTTATCATTGAGTTTAAAACTTGAATCGGACTGCACTCATTGATATGTGAAAAGTTTGCCCCTGTTCCTTAGTGGAATATTCATGGACAAAATTTGCAAAAAATTTTGGAAATAAGTCTGCAATTTTCGAACTGATAGAGATATCTGAAATTGTACAAGGTTATAGCTAAGGTTTTAAACAGTTTATATGGAAAATTTCAGGACCCTAGAATTTCCAGGGGCCCATTAGTGGGCCTTCAAATTTCAGCCCTAAAAAATTTCGTTTGGGCTGTCAAAAGCGCATTGGCGGTCCGATTTTCAACATTTTTTTTTGGAAAGTGATTAAAAAGCCCTATAAAAAACAGGCCAAAATGTGCGGAATATCTTTTATAGTTTCCAAGAAATTTGACAAACAATTTTTTTTTTGAAATTTTCCCTGGTATGGTCTCTTATTTTGCTGCTTGTAAAAGCATTTCCGAACCGATTTAAAATTTTTTAACTGATTTGGAAAGCTAATAAAATGAACTATTTTTCCTCGCGATATATGCTAAGGTCCGATTCTTCAGTCAGTTATGGGAGTTACAAATCAAAAAATGTGAAAAGTAAATTTTTTTTATTTTTTTTTCTACCCTCCTCCATAGGGTGGGGGTATACTAATTTCGTCATTGTGTTTGTAACACCTCGAAATATGCGTCCGAGACCACATAAAGTATATATATTGTTGATCCTTATGTCATTTTGAGTCGATCTAGCGATGTCCGTGCGTCTGTCTGTCGAAAGCACGCTAACTTTCGAAGGAGTAAAGCTAGTCTCTTGAAATTTTGCACAAATACTTCTTATTAGTGTAGGTCGGTTGGGATTGTAAATGGGCTATATCGGTTCATGTTTTTATATAGCTGCCATATAAACCGATCGTGGGTCTTGACTTCTTGATTTGGCTGAAATATTGCATGAGGTGTTTTGTTACGACTTCTAATAACTATGTCAAATATGGTTCAAATCGATCTATATCCTGATATACAATACAATAGCTGCCATTTAAACCGATCTGGGATCTGAACTTCTTGAGCCTCCAGAGGTCGTAATTATTATCCGATTTGGCTGAAATTTTGTTCAACGGCTTCTCCCATGACCTTCAACATACGTTTCAAATATGGTCCGAATCGGTATATAGCCTGATACAGCTCCCACATGAACCGATCTCTCTATGTTACTTCTTGAGCCCCTAAAGGGCGTAATTCTTACTCGAATTGGCTGAAATTTTACACAATGCCTTCTACTACTACTAAGGTCTCTAACATTCAATTCAATATTAAATCAATTCTTTTCATTCATCCCTTGTTTGCTTAATATAGATATAGGAAAAAGAAGTCGACAAATGGGATCTATGGTGGAGGGTATATAAGGCCGGGCCGCTTTTACTTGTTTGTTTTACTCGTCATATTCTTCATACTAAATACCAAACGTCATATATAACAAATGAGAATACTTTTTGGTGTTGTGGAAGTTGTCTACTCAAAACAAGACATCGAATAACATAATTCAATACAAGTGCGGTTAGGCACCAGTCATGAAAAAAAATGGCGAAAACTTAACTCAGGCGATTTAAAAACAAATCTTCTGGAAGATTATAACACAATGGGTTGCGTAATAATCGTCGCGAAGGGTTGGTAAAACTTTCGCACACGCAATGGATTGCCCAATGATAACCTAGAAGAGTGTTTCACAAGTCATACGGACGATTATAACGCAATAGGTTGTAAGAGAATCATTGCAAAGAGTTGCATAAACATCCGCACATGCAATGGATTGTCCAATGATATGGTAGAAGAGTGTTTCGCGACTCATACGGAAGAACAATTGAGTAAAAATCTTCCAGAAGATTGTTTAAAGCATCGCGGGGACGAACGTTCTTTCAAAAATTTGAAAAATGTTTGTAGGATGGAAACAGTGTACGCATGTATTAGCGTACCCAACACAACTTTAAAGTCGCATTTGGAGAATGGATTCTTGCAAAATTCATTCATAAAAATTTCGTTTTTGGGCCTTTTTACATTTCTACATTCATATAATGCCCAAGAGCCTATGATATTGCCCAAGTTTGTGTAACAAAATTAACATAGACCGTATTTGACACTAAAGATATGGGCGAAAATGTTTTGGACGAAATTTTTTTGGGCGAAATAACACTACACCCTACCTATTATACCCTACCCATTATAATTTTACCAAACAAAAAAATCCTAACCACCAAATCATTTCAAATTAAACACATGCATACATACAAAAAACACCATGTGAACTCCCCCTTTCAAAATAAAATATATTAAGTCAAAAAAAAGTATATGTATTTTTATTTCTGTTTTCTTGCTCTTTGTTCATCTAAAAATTAAACTCCACTCCCAGAAAAACACACTTTATGATCATTTAATTTTATGTTAAATTGTCTTTGTAAATGTTCTTTTTTTAAGTAATTTTTTGTTTATATTATTTTTAATTATTAATTGTTTATGTCTATATGAATATATGTTTATATGTTGTAAAAATTAGTTTTTAATTAAATTTACTCTATCTACTACATATATACACAAGGACTACAGAAAACTTTATTTGCTTTTACTATTATTATTATTATGTATTTTTTTTAATTTTAAGTAATAAAACAATTTTGTTAAAACTCTAAAATAAAATAAAAACAAAGCTAAATATAAACAACATGAATATACGTACAAAAGAAATAAAAAATTCAAAAATTATAGTAATTAAACAAAAACACTAAAATCTATGCAAAAACAAGATTAAATAAAATTTAAAACATTTTTGTTAAATTAAAGTGTAAACATGATAACAACCCATCATGATGTACTTTGTTAAAAAAAGAATGAAAAAAAAACCCCAACCTCTATTATTTTTTGTTTATTTTTTAATAAATTTTCATAGAAAAAAAAATTCACCAACAAGAGCCTTGTCTAATTTTTTTCGCTAGGATCCATATACATAACGATTTTCGCAAACAATAGAATAATTGGCGACATGTATTGATTGATAAGCATGAAAGTCAAATATTTGATGGAACCATCTAATAGCCGGTGGGATGTTCAAATTGAAAATTTGGAAAAATTAACGAACTGATATTATTTGGAGTGTCATATTCATACCTGCTTTTCGTTTTTGTATCCACAACCTAAGTTTGGGGGTATATTCATTTTGTCTTAGTGTTTGCGACCCTATAAAGTATATATACTAGCTGACCAGTGTTCTACGCTGCAAGCTTAAGTTTGCGGTCCCCTTTTGATTCAAATTTGAATATAACTTACATATATTCATATGTAACTCTCAAATTCCTTTCATTAGAATCCAATATTGTTTCTTTTGGTATACATGTCCATTTGGGGCATGATTTTGGGGTGGGGCGTCCCGCCTGGGAATAGATCCCAAGATTATATAAATGATTCCTATTCTACTTTCAATTACCTTTCGTATTAGTCCCATATTGTTCCACACGGTGTACATATTCATTTGGGGCATAATTTTGGGGTGGGGCGAACCCACATGTTTATATAAGCTTCGTATTCTACTGTCAAATACCTTTGGTTTATATCCCATACTGTCCCGATTGGCTTACATGTCCGTTCCACGTGGTTTTTGAAGTGGGCAGAAACCGGATCCCAAATTTTTATATAACTTTTGTATTCTACTTTCATTTACCTTTCTTTTGGTACCCATTTCGCCCCAATTGGTAAACATGTCAGTTTTGGCGGTTTTTGAGGGTGGGACGGTCCCCTGACACTTGGAGTCAAATTGTTATAAGTTTGTACTCTACTCTTAAATACCTTTCATTTGATACCCATATTGTCCCAATCGGTACACTCAACGAAATTTTTATTCAAAGCAGCAAAAACGTTTGCTTTAACAACAGTTTTTGTTTGCTGAAAAAGGAAAAACATACATTACATCTGTTTCAGCAAACATAATGCTGCTATTTTAGGAAACAAAATTCGCTGTTTTAAGTACAAAAATCTACTGAACTATAAAAAAATATGCTGAAAAGCCAATAGAAAGGCCAATACTTTTTTTGGACTACCTACGTATTGTCCCTTCTTACTCTCCGTTTCTCCGAGGAAACCCATTTGTTTAATTTTTCTGATATTTCGGCTTTAAACACAACAACAACAATCCATCTTTCATGTTAAGTAAAGTAGAACAATAACAGTGCAAAGATATTTTAAACAGGGAAATGCCGCATACGTTCTATATACCTTTATACAACACGTGACGAACACGTGTTGTGTATTATTTTCAATAACGATGACCCTTCTTGCTTTGTAATAAAACGCAGCGCACATGAGCCTGAGCTCAACATTTTTATACAACCAGTGTGTACAATAAACAACAACAACAAAAGGATAACATTAGTGTGTTCTGAAAACGAAGAATTACTGCTGTAATAGTAACAAAATTAAAAACCAACAGTCAGCAGACAGTGTTTGCTATTTTCAGCTGACTTTTTTCTATGAGTGTAAACGTTTTCGCTTGGGTGGATTTTAGGATTGGGTGGCTCGGTTATTTGGCCCCTAATTTTGTGTTTTTGCGTTACCTTAACGGGGCATACAAAAATGAAATCTAAATATTACCCGATTTGGCTTAACTTTGGAACTATAATTTCGGTCTGTAGCTTAATATAGTCCCCATTTAGACCGACCTCCTGATTTACGGTCTTAGATCCATAAAAGCCGTATTTAACATAAAATTCAACACAGTGAGCTGTAGTTTACATCAAACCATTTTTGGGTGTAGCCCCCATATAGACCGATCTCCCGATTAAAGCTTTTCATCCATAAATAACGAATCTATTACACATCCTTTTTGAATAAGATGCAGATTGGATCATATTTGAATATAGCTGGTATACGTATACATGGATCTCCCGTTTAGATCTCATTTATTACCCGATTTGGCTAAATTTGGATCAGTGAATTGGGCCGAGTTTAGTCCATTTCAGATCATTTTTCGATATAGCTGCAAAAGGTTCCGAATCGTGAATATACCCAAACTGGTGGGTATCGAAAGTTTGCCCCGGCCGAAGTAAATACCTTTTTACTTATTAAAATAAGTGGTTCGCCATAAGTGGGCTTCACAGAATTTGTGATTTCCAAGCTAAACCAATAAAAAATCTCCCGTGGTATTTCAAGGTTCTGTATAATGGGCATCTTCTTCAATTTTTCACACCAAATTTCAAGATCTGCATAGAAGAAATGTATAGAAGTTTTGATCTTCCCTTTCTTTCTCACAAAATCTGAAGTTTCTTCTTCATATAACAGCACGTGTGGTGTTAATATCTCATGGATTGTGATTTTAGTCTATCAAGTTGCTTGTAAGCCCAGAGAACTGCAAGCGGTATTGTTGTTGTTGTGTAGCAGTGTGTTGTACACTGGGGCGGCAGCTCTTACCGATGAAATACTTCATCGGTACCTTCTACCGGCTCCCATGGGATTGAGCGGTGGTGTTATTCTGATTTGCGGTACACTAATAAAAAATGACGTGTTAGTATCTATAGCCACCGCAATTGATGCGGTGTACTCGTACATATATTTTCATGCTTCGAGTACCATCGATTTTAACATCGTATATGTCCATGGCGGTGTTATGAGTAAATGTAAGACGAGAATAGAAACGCCGCATCAACACAACACATTGAATGGAATCCTAATTGTGGCATTGCTTTTGCAACGATGAGAAATCCTATTTATTTTGACAAATATATATATTACGATTGGTAATATTTACCAATCTACCCTCTACCATAGGATGGGGTTGTACTAGTTTAGTCATTCCTTTTGTAGCACATTGATCTGCAACCCAAAAAAGTATATAAAGGGGAATATTTTAAGATTTTTTACATTGCTCACAAAAAGTAGTCTAAAGGCGTTAAATCGCACAATCTAGGCGGCCAATTGAGCGGTCCCGAATGTGAAATAAAATGTTTACCGAATTCGGCTCTCAATAAATCCATTGTTACGCGTGCTGTGTGGCATGTAGTCTTGTTGAAACCACATGTTATGCAAGTCAACCTCTTGCATTTTGAGCAAAAAAAAGTTTGATATCATCTCACGGTAGCACTCACCATTCACTGTTACGTTAGGATTCGTATCATCTTTGAAGAAGTACGGTCCAATGATGCCACCAGCCCATAAACCGCACCAACCTGACTTTTTCTGCTTGCATTGGAAGCTCTTGCTATGCTTCTGGCTGATCTTCACTCCAAAATCGACAATTCTGCTTATTTCGCTGAACACGATGAAGCTATGAATTTTCTTAACAAAGCACGCATTTTGATAATAAATTTCAATAATTTGCAGGCGTTGTTCGTTTGTAAGACGATTCATGGTTAAATTATAGATCAAACTGAAGATGTTTGACAGTGAAACAAAACACGAAACGTGCGTTTGCTGTCCAAAAAATCACCCTCTATTTGATATCACTGAATAACTTTCTTTCTTAAAAAAATTGGTTCAGATTTAGATATAGCTCCCAAATATATGTTCGTTCGATTTAGACTAACAATGCAATAACATCGTCATTGCAAACCGATTCTCACGAAATTTTGCACGCGGGATTCTCTTATGACTCTCTACATTAATGATGAATTTGTTAGAAATCGGTCCATATTTAGATATATCTCCAATAAAAAGTATCGCGCAATTTTCACTTCTCGCCCCGTTGTCGGCGCATTTAACAACTGATCTTATCAAAATTTTGCATAAGGGTTTCCTTTCCAAATCCCGAAATACCCATGGATTTTGGTACAAATCGGCTCGGTTTGGGATATAGCTCTCATATATAAGAGTGTCCGATTTCGACCAATATTGCAATAATGCGGCCATTTGTTAAATGATTTGTCTGAAATTTCGCAAACCGATTTCTAAAATAAATTTCTTGTCAAATATATACCGATCTCCCGATTGTACTCTTTGAACCCTAGGTGTCCTATAGACCAAGTATAGTTCGATTTGGCTGAAATATTTCTCCTGAATCCGAATCCGACTCTATTGCTCCCATACAAACTGATCTTACGACGTTATTTTTTATAACAAACAACAAGTAAACGCATTATGTTCGGCCGTGCTGAACTATGGATACCCACCCCAATGGATTTATTTATTATCCTATTTTGTTAAAAATCACTATATCTATACAAAATGTCCCCGTATATGCCGATTTTGATAATATTCAGTTCAGGTGCCGAGAAGCCGTATACAAATCACAGTTTCAAATTTCAGGGAAATCAGGTTATTAATGAGGACCTTATGGCTATGATCACAGATCGATCCATTTGCCAGCTATATGCAAATAAGGACCGTACGCGGTTCGGATGCCGCATGATTCAGTGCAACTCCATGTTCCAAATTTATAGCAAAATATGGTCTGATCTGGAATACATTTGGTTCGACCAAATGGGAAATTTAGTTGAACTCACTGTTCTAAATTTCCGCGAAATAGGGAAATGTGGCTGTTTATGAGATGAAGACCCCAAAATCGACATATCGGGCTATATGGCAACTATATATAAATGTAGCCCGATCTGGAACATGTTCAATTCAGACAACGAGAGGCTTAGACAAAATGGGGCTTTTATCCTAACATGTACCGACCTGGACCATATTCGGTTTGGATGTCGACGATCATAATAAAACTCACTGTTCCAAATTTAATCGAAACCGGGTAATAAATGGTTTTAGGACCTTTAATTGGTATATTGGTCTAAAAGCCAAATATATCTTAAAACAGTCCAACCTCGTCCATATTCGTTCCGTATGTCGACAGGTCAAATAAAACTCACTGTTCTAAATTTCAATAAAATCGGGTGTTAAGCGCGCCTGTTATGGGTCTATGTGACAGCTATTTCTAGTTATGGCCCGACATGTACCATGTTCCGTTCAGTTATCTGGAAACCTAGTGCAATTCGCGGTCTTAAATTTCAACGAAATCAGATAATCGGAAAGCGGCTTTTTTAAGCTTAAGACCCTAAACCGGGAGATCGGTCTAAATGGCAGCTATATCTTAACATAGTTCGATTTTGCTCATTCAAGATCTTAACCTGAGAATAGACAAAATACGAATCCTTGCCGAACTTCAGCTCAAAATCTAAAATTTTGAATGCCGTAGCGTGATTACAGCAGATGGACGGACAGACACATGGACATTGTTAAATCGTCTTAGAATTTTACGATTATTAAAACATAGGGGAGTGGTATTGAAAACAATTAAGGATTTTGTAAGTAGCACGGTATTCTTAAATTAAAATTTTCCTTTTAGAGATTACTATATAGTTTTTAGAGCGCACAACAAGCCGATTACTGGCTTATGTGTATGTCCATAGTGGCATGGGGCTGATTAATATCTGCACCCTCTTTTCAACCTAACCTAACCTACGATGATCCAGAATATACATATATACTTTGTAGGGTCAGAAATGAATATTCCAATCTGTTGCAAACAAAATGAATAAATGAATATACCCCGTAATCGTATGGTGGCGAGTAAAAAATCCATGGAGTTTGTTGCTTGATCCTTCTTAGTTTCTGCCTAGAAAGAGAAACCGTGCCAAGAATTTGATAAATGCAATCAATGGTGGATGGTATACAAGATTCGGCCCGACCCAACTTTTCTCGTTTTGACTTTAAGACGATACAATTTAAAATTGGTTGAAATCGGTTCTCTTATATGTTTTCGAAGACGGTTTTACGAAAATTATTTTTTTCCAATTCGAAAATAAGTTTGTTAAACAAAAAAGTGTATTTAGAAGGTTTTTATTTTATCGGAGCGGATTTTGAGATTGGAAACCGCTCCGCGGGTTCTAAAAATGACGCTCCCACTCCGGCAAAATTACACTACACTCAACTTCGCTCAGTTCCGTATAACTCATCCCGATTCTGCTTATAACGCATCCCGATTCCATAAAACTTTCTTAGAATTGAAATCAACATACAAAACCGATTAAGAAAAAAATTCCATTGAATTCCAAGAAAGTCTTAATAGTCGTTTCCTAACCTAACCTACATACCTACATGTAGTTATACAGTTTCTTCTACTTTCTATGAAAAGCGTTAAAAATTAGACATGGCTCATCTTACTTAACCAAACACCACAAATCTCATTCACACCATAAATAATAGTCTGTTGTAAAATAAAATAAATGCATTGCATACAGAACAATTACGCTAAATTTCAAGAAGCCTACGGCAAAAAAAGCCCGAATCTAATTTAACTGCTCTTGGCTCGAAAAAGTATATAAATTGGAAACCAAACAATGTATGGTTACTGAAAATCGATATTTTTACCTTGCTTCTAATCTTCTATTCCAACTTATTAATACATATATATATTATTCAACATGTTACATCTTCAATGTAATCTTCTAAGTATTCATAAGTAACAACTCTTCTAAAATCAGTATGTAGTTCCAAAAAAGATCTAAAATACTTTTTCTTATAAAATTGATAATTCCTTAACATTTGACGATTAAAAATTCAACTGTGAATGAAAAAATAAATAACAAATTTATATTTTCAATCATTTTCCTTACCAAACCTGTTAAGGATCACTTTACTTTCCGCTCATTTTTAAAATTTTAAATTTTCAGTTAACAACTTTACCATGAACTTGAGCAGTTAATGTAAAATCAAATCTCACACCAATGAATATTAATGTAAAAATTAAATTATATTAATAAAAAAAAACCCAACAAATCTCAGGTATGCCATAGAGTAAAGTTAAAAAATCTATAATAATAAAAAACCAACCATAAGAATAAGGAAACAAAAACACACACATACACATAGACATTTTTAAGTACCAAAATTCTTCATATTCAAATAAAATAACCCAAATGTTACAACATATGTTTTCGTTGATTATTATTTTATTATTATACCCAATTATTTATTTTTATTTTATATTCATTTGAACCCTTTTGCTTGTTTCTGATTTCAGTTAGTTATTTAAAATAACTATAAAATTTCCTAATAATTTTTAGTATGTACTATTATCCATTGAAAACAAAAATAAAATAATACAAATAAATTTTTGCAAAAGAAAACAAAAAACAATAGTTAAAAGAAATATATATTTCACAATTTTCACTTCTCGCCCCGTTGTCGGCGCATTTAACAACTGATCTTATCAAAATTTTGCATAAGGGTTTCCTTTCCAAATCCCGAAATACCCATGGATTTTGGTACAAATCGGCTCGGTTTGGGATATAGCTCTCATATATAAGAGTGTCCGATTTCGACCAATATTGCAATAATGCGGCCATTTGTTAAATGATTTGTCTGAAATTTCGCAAACCGATTTCTAAAATAAATTTCTTGTCAAATATATACCGATCTCCCGATTGTACTCTTTGAACCCTAGGTGTCCTATAGACCAAGTATAGTTCGATTTGGCTGAAATATTTCTCCTGAATCCGAATCCGACTCTATTGCTCCCATACAAACTGATCTTACGACGTTATTTTTTATAACAAACAACAAGTAAACGCATTATGTTCGGCCGTGCTGAACTATGGATACCCACCCCAATGGATTTATTTATTATCCTATTTTGTTAAAAATCACTATATCTATACAAAATGTCCCCGTATATGCCGATTTTGATAATATTCAGTTCAGGTGCCGAGAAGCCGTATACAAATCACAGTTTCAAATTTCAGGGAAATCAGGTTATTAATGAGGACCTTATGGCTATGATCACAGATCGATCCATTTGCCAGCTATATGCAAATAAGGACCGTACGCGGTTCGGATGCCGCATGATTCAGTGCAACTCCATGTTCCAAATTTATAGCAAAATATGGTCTGATCTGGAATACATTTGGTTCGACCAAATGGGAAATTTAGTTGAACTCACTGTTCTAAATTTCCGCGAAATAGGGAAATGTGGCTGTTTATGAGATGAAGACCCCAAAATCGACATATCGGGCTATATGGCAACTATATATAAATGTAGCCCGATCTGGAACATGTTCAATTCAGACAACGAGAGGCTTAGACAAAATGGGGCTTTTATCCTAACATGTACCGACCTGGACCATATTCGGTTTGGATGTCGACGATCATAATAAAACTCACTGTTCCAAATTTAATCGAAACCGGGTAATAAATGGTTTTAGGACCTTTAATTGGTATATTGGTCTAAAAGCCAAATATATCTTAAAACAGTCCAACCTCGTCCATATTCGTTCCGTATGTCGACAGGTCAAATAAAACTCACTGTTCTAAATTTCAATAAAATCGGGTGTTAAGCGCGCCTGTTATGGGTCTATGTGACAGCTATTTCTAGTTATGGCCCGACATGTACCATGTTCCGTTCAGTTATCTGGAAACCTAGTGCAATTCGCGGTCTTAAATTTCAACGAAATCAGATAATCGGAAAGCGGCTTTTTTAAGCTTAAGACCCTAAACCGGGAGATCGGTCTAAATGGCAGCTATATCTTAACATAGTTCGATTTTGCTCATTCAAGATCTTAACCTGAGAATAGACAAAATACGAATCCTTGCCGAACTTCAGCTCAAAATCTAAAATTTTGAATGCCGTAGCGTGATTACAGCAGATGGACGGACAGACACATGGACATTGTTAAATCGTCTTAGAATTTTACGATTATTAAAACATAGGGGAGTGGTATTGAAAACAATTAAGGATTTTGTAAGTAGCACGGTATTCTTAAATTAAAATTTTCCTTTTAGAGATTACTATATAGTTTTTAGAGCGCACAACAAGCCGATTACTGGCTTATGTGTATGTCCATAGTGGCATGGGGCTGATTAATATCTGCACCCTCTTTTCAACCTAACCTAACCTACGATGATCCAGAATATACATATATACTTTGTAGGGTCAGAAATGAATATTCCAATCTGTTGCAAACAAAATGAATAAATGAATATACCCCGTAATCGTATGGTGGCGAGTAAAAAATCCATGGAGTTTGTTGCTTGATCCTTCTTAGTTTCTGCCTAGAAAGAGAAACCGTGCCAAGAATTTGATAAATGCAATCAATGGTGGATGGTATACAAGATTCGGCCCGACCCAACTTTTCTCGTTTTGACTTTAAGACGATACAATTTAAAATTGGTTGAAATCGGTTCTCTTATATGTTTTCGAAGACGGTTTTACGAAAATTATTTTTTTCCAATTCGAAAATAAGTTTGTTAAACAAAAAAGTGTATTTAGAAGGTTTTTATTTTATCGGAGCGGATTTTGAGATTGGAAACCGCTCCGCGGGTTCTAAAAATGACGCTCCCACTCCGGCAAAATTACACTACACTCAACTTCGCTCAGTTCCGTATAACTCATCCCGATTCTGCTTATAACGCATCCCGATTCCATAAAACTTTCTTAGAATTGAAATCAACATACAAAACCGATTAAGAAAAAAATTCCATTGAATTCCAAGAAAGTCTTAATAGTCGTTTCCTAACCTAACCTACATACCTACATGTAGTTATACAGTTTCTTCTACTTTCTATGAAAAGCGTTAAAAATTAGACATGGCTCATCTTACTTAACCAAACACCACAAATCTCATTCACACCATAAATAATAGTCTGTTGTAAAATAAAATAAATGCATTGCATACAGAACAATTACGCTAAATTTCAAGAAGCCTACGGCAAAAAAAGCCCGAATCTAATTTAACTGCTCTTGGCTCGAAAAAGTATATAAATTGGAAACCAAACAATGTATGGTTACTGAAAATCGATATTTTTACCTTGCTTCTAATCTTCTATTCCAACTTATTAATACATATATATATTATTCAACATGTTACATCTTCAATGTAATCTTCTAAGTATTCATAAGTAACAACTCTTCTAAAATCAGTATGTAGTTCCAAAAAAGATCTAAAATACTTTTTCTTATAAAATTGATAATTCCTTAACATTTGACGATTAAAAATTCAACTGTGAATGAAAAAATAAATAACAAATTTATATTTTCAATCATTTTCCTTACCAAACCTGTTAAGGATCACTTTACTTTCCGCTCATTTTTAAAATTTTAAATTTTCAGTTAACAACTTTACCATGAACTTGAGCAGTTAATGTAAAATCAAATCTCACACCAATGAATATTAATGTAAAAATTAAATTATATTAATAAAAAAAAACCCAACAAATCTCAGGTATGCCATAGAGTAAAGTTAAAAAATCTATAATAATAAAAAACCAACCATAAGAATAAGGAAACAAAAACACACACATACACATAGACATTTTTAAGTACCAAAATTCTTCATATTCAAATAAAATAACCCAAATGTTACAACATATGTTTTCGTTGATTATTATTTTATTATTATACCCAATTATTTATTTTTATTTTATATTCATTTGAACCCTTTTGCTTGTTTCTGATTTCAGTTAGTTATTTAAAATAACTATAAAATTTCCTAATAATTTTTAGTATGTACTATTATCCATTGAAAACAAAAATAAAATAATACAAATAAATTTTTGCAAAAGAAAACAAAAAACAATAGTTAAAAGAAATATATATTATATACAAATATAAATGGAATGACTTTTTCTGATCGATCACATTATTGACTGTACGTTTTATACAACGGTTTTAATTTCATAATCGTATACATTTTTGTTTAGTTCAAATATGTATGTAATTAAATTAATCTAAAATGAATGAAAATAAAACAAAATTATATTTACCCAAAAATATAACCAATTGGCATTTAATTTATTTATTTTTCAAAATTCAATTCAATTTATTGAATGATTTTTCCAAATTCATCTCCCTTCCTTAAAAATAGGAATTACAAAATTTAACAAATCTTCTAACAGAACTAACCATAAAAATAAATTACAGAATATTATGTAATTGCTTATGGTAAAATTGGAACTAATATATATACTTAACGAATTCCGTCTCAATTAAATGATACCAAATGATGTCCAAAACGAAATTCATTGGTAAAAAACTTCGAAACTTTTAGAGATATGAATAAATAATTGAGTAATGCGATATTCAAAGAACATGGATTAAATATTCTTTCTAAGGATATGGCTGCTTATTCTGGTGTTTCACAGGGCAGCCACTTACTACAATACATATTTTTGGAGTATTCACAACTCCCACTTTGTGACCATCTCTCTTTCGTTGCCCATGTCGCTAGAGACAACCTCACGGATTCCAGTTTTTCTAGAATGTGTAAGGTAATTCGTAATCTCACAAGCTCGTCTGCTCTATAATTCCCTGGGATATATCTTTGGCCGGCACCCAGACCAGATAAATATTGAACTATTCAACCATCTCGTTGAGAGATCTGCGACAGTCGAAGGCTGTTTTTGAATTTAATGGCTGTATGAGAAGATATTCGTGCCAATCATCGCTATGACATTATATCATGCCACTCCCACACTTTCCAATTGAAAGGATATACGCTTGATACACACTTCAGTGGTCGGGTAACCTTCTCGAAATGAACAGTCATAGTTGTACAGAGTACACCCCAAAGCCCATCTGGTCGTCTAGTTTGAAACCATCCGTATAGAAGTCTATGTAATCCGTGTAAAAGTCTATGTAATCTGTGTAGAAGACTATGTAACTTCTATCGTAGTTCAAGTATACTGTACTACTATTCCTGATCTGCAGGTGCCTGCATGGGTGCACTTTTGGTGTCACATGCAGGCACCTGCCGAGTTGGCTCAGTGCAGGGCTCCAGGTTAATACAATGCGTCTACCAACGCCCCAACATATTTGGACGTGTTCTCCCCCTTGGTTAGGAGCTTATCACTATCTTAAACTTCTTTCTTATCTATCGGTCACAACACTTGGTTGCAATGCAACTCCATACATCGAGCTTGCCCTCTACCCGTGATTTGGGTCCAAACCATAGTCACTACGTTATCGCCCCCTGGGGCCCACTATAGTCAGGCTGGGATCGAAATCCAGCCTAATAGGACTTTGGTACTTTTTATCAAAAAGCGGTCCAGGTAATGTACAATAAACATTGCATGAAACATCGGGCATTGTATCAAGGATAACACAGTGTTCGTTGCCGCCACATGAGAGAAAGCCCCCTTAGTGATCGCAGTGTTCGCAGCAATTTGTCTAGCCACAATGTCCGAAGGCATTACATGTTGACCTCATTGAGGCTGTGATGCACTAACAAGTCATCATTTAGATCCGGCTGAGTATTGAACAGTAGGTGGACTTTGGATCGCTACAACACCATGAAGCATTATAGACCTGACAACTGCAGTATACACCCAGCGCATAACACGCGGTTTTAACTCTCAACTTTTGCCAATGGCCCTATTGCAGGTGTATGTATATGGATTTCAATTTCCCGTCTCTCACAACACCCAGGCATTTTGCGCTTTCAGTAGATGAAACATTCTCTTCTCCCAAGTAAACAAATGTCACTGTGCGTTACTTGTATTATTTACGCCTAGACCACTTTCGGTAGCCCACTTTGCTGTTGCACGTAGAGCTTCCTGAAGTATATCTCTTAGAGTTCTAGGAAACTTTCCTCTAACCGCAATTGCCACGTCGTGAGCATATGAGACCTCTTTTTAATCTTTTTACTCCAGAGACAATAATATATTGTTAATTACTATATTCCAAAGTAGTACAGTACACCTCCTTAAAGCGTTCCTCTGCTAACCCATTTTCGTTGACCTATAGATCCTTAGCATGCCGCAATGCATCTTTGAGTTAGTAAGTTACTAAAAAACCTTCTTACTGCAGTGTTGATGCCTAGAAACACCAGCTTCTTTGTAATTGACGTCGTCTACAGATTATTGAAACCACCTTCAATGTTAAGAAATACTACCATTGTATATTCCTTGACAGCGAGAGGCATATATAGGCAGCTAGGTCGTGAAGGGATCTTTCAGTAGACTTGCCCTTGCTATATGGAAGCTGTTGCCGTGACGGGCAAACTTCAGGAAAAAGGATGAGTCTTCAGCATAAAGGATGAGAGACTAAAAAATGACAGACGAAAATCTTTTACCTTCGTGTGGTAAGGTTTTCCTGCTTTCGACATGCTGATACAAGCAGAGTATACCTACGTTATTTTCGCCTCGGACACAATTTCTTAACAACGTCCGACGAATGCATTTCAGTGGCAACCTCTTCACGCGCCACGTTTTTCATATTGGAGAGTATCCGGAGGAAATATGTGTCTACGAGTAGTTCCATTATTTCCTCGGTAAACATTGTCCATACATCCTCTGACTTCTGAATGTATCCTGTAATAGGTTTCGAGGATATAATCTTCCTTAGCCTAGAGGCCGCAGATATATCCTCCCAAAGCTGCAGAATTCCACCCAAGATTTCTTTTCAGACATTTACAGCTCGCCTTTGTATTTTCTTACTCAGCCTTATAATCGTTCCAGCCGTGGGGAGCCCTTGTGGTTTTCGCTCTGTTGATGAGTCTTCTCCAATCCTTCTTTAGACCAATCAGTTATGTGGTCCATCATGGCGGTCGCTAAATGATTAAAATTAGGAAAAGATACACGTGATGTTGGTAGTAGGTTGCAAATTGCAAAATTCTCCCATGAACATTCCACTAAGGAACAGGTGCAAACTTCTCACATATTAATGAGTGCAGTCCGAATGGCGTGCCGCAGTGGGACACTTCTTTGGGGAGAAATTTGGAGGGGAAAACCACCGGTAAAAAATTTTTTCTGATGGTCTTGCCAGGATTCGAACCTAGGCGTTCAGCGTCATAGGCGAACATGCTAACCTCTGCGCTACGGTAGCTCCGCTGGTAGTAGGTTAGGTTACCAAAATGTCGTCTTGATATCCGCTGAAACCCTTGTATGGCCCATAGTATTGCCTCAATCTTCTTTCCCCTTCAGCAGCAGCTTATACACAGAAATCCATCTCTTCTACTTTAAAACGGTCCATCAACGGACTTCTCATACATTTTGAGGCTAGCATAAAATCCTTGGGTCTACCCGGATTCTTGCAACCGCAGTGGAGCATGGAAAGAAAGACTTCAATGTCGACGACACAATAAGTAGGCCAAGTAGTCTAAAAAACGTACTTTCTGCCTTATCCTTAATGTACACATCGATGGACTGGATTCCCAACACCTCAAAGCCTAGTGCGGCGGTGCTCATGGCACTGGGAATGAATCTTAGGGCCATTCGGTTAACCCTGTCCATATCTATCACATGCGTCACGTACTCTGTCACCAGACATGGCAGCCATGCGTAAGCGCCAGCCACATCACCGCTGAGTGCAACCAATGCATTAATGTAGGTTTCATAACCAACATATTACCCACGAGCACCGAATGGAGTAAAAGGTCGCAAATGTCTTTAAATCTAAGATTCCCTATTAAGATACCAATTGAACTCACTATTCAGAACACACAAAGGAATTTGGCAGTTTCTGACACTTCTGTGCCACCCCTACAGAGAGGAAATTCTAAACTGGAAAATTCTTCTCCTCCATGTAAACAATACTAACTCCGACTTCCTAGGGTCCTCAGCTCAGGAGCCCGTACATCCGAGAGCCCTAGGTTAGGTTAGGTTGGACATACACATAAGCCAGTTTAAAGTTAGGAATTCCGTGCTACTTACAAAATCCTTAATTGTTTTCCATGCCACTCGCCTAAGTTGGTTCATGGCTGGTATTGTGTCCCCTCGTAAGTACCGGTGTCTTTTAGCCGCGAAAGCCGGGCAATGGCATAGGAAATGCTCAAACGTCTCATTATCTTCCCCACATGCCCTACAAATGCCGCACCTATTTTGCATAAGTAATCTCAAAGCTATACTGACCTCCTTCTTACCTCCTTTCAGTAATACCCATAGACATGCAGATTAAGAATGAGGCCGCCACTGCGG
The DNA here is from genome assembly GCF_963082655.1 of Stomoxys calcitrans. Taxonomy (NCBI): domain Eukaryota; kingdom Metazoa; phylum Arthropoda; class Insecta; order Diptera; family Muscidae; genus Stomoxys; species Stomoxys calcitrans. The sequence continues at coordinate 76,767,031 of NC_081554.1, read as the reverse complement.
CTATGAGACTTAAGGCGATGGGAGAGTGGAAAGAGAATAGGAGCAGGTCACACCATCGCCGTTAATCGTGGTAACGATAGGCCGCCTGGAAGGAGTGGAAGGGGTTTCCGATGGGATACCTGAGAGACACTTGAGGTCAAGGGCGGTGCACAGCTGCCAGCGGTACAGTCTTGGATTGACGGAACTCTGTTATTGCCATCTAGAAATTCATGTTACACAGATGGGTCATAGCTAGCGGACAGAGTAGGCCTACACTGTAAACCCACGAACTGAGATCTGTTTTCAACTGCCTGACCATAATACGGTCCTGCAGGCGGAGATCAGGGTGATGACGGAAAGCGTCAGGTGATGTGATGTTAACGCTAGGATGTCAAGTATTAACATCTTTATGGATAGTAAACTGACCATCAGGGCAATAGCAACAAGGACAGTATAGTCACGAACGGTCTTGAAGTCTAAAAAAGAGATTCAGGCCTTCTCTGAGGATGGCACGGTTGGTTGGCATGGTTGTCGGGTCATAGGGGAGTAAGGGGGAATGAAAGAGCATACGAATTGGAATGAAGGCCAGAGAATTGGGTCGACGCAGTCCGAGTGAGGTGAGGAACACTGTATGTAACACTGTGGAGCAGCGACAGTATGTAGGGCATTTGAGGAAGACGATGAGACGTTGCACAGTGGGATAGAATCGAATGAAAGATGATCTCGATAACACTTCATATCGGAATATATTGAGATATAGCCGCCTTATAGACCGATCTACCGGTTAAGGCTCTGAAGACCATAAGCCCATTTTTATCCGATTTCGTTGAAATATGAAATAGAGAGTTGTTTTAAGCCTCCCCAATCAGACGCAAATATGGTTCAGATCGGACTATATTTAGATACTCGTATAGACCGATATGCCGAATAAGGGTCTGTAGCCCATTAAAGCTTTTTTTATTACCCGATTTCGCTGAAATTGGAAATAGTGAGTTGTTTTAAGCCTCCTGATATCCAACCCAAAAATAATTCAGATCGGACGATATTTAGATATAGCTGCCATATAGACCGGTCTGCCGACATAGTGTAAAAATCCCGTAAAAGGCACATTTATTACCCGATTTTGCTGGAACTTAACACAGTTACTTATATTAAGCCTCCCGTTATCCTACCAGACTTGAGTCAGATAAGACTATATTTAGATAAAGCTGCCATATAGACCTATCTTCCAATTTAAAGTCTATCTTCCAAAACAAAAAGCGGATTTATTGTCTGATTTCGCTGAAACTGTGTCTTGTATAGGAGTTCTCGGGACCTGAATCAAATATGATCCAGACCAACACTTATATAGATATAACTATGGATATGGTAGTTGAGTTGTAATAAAATAGGATGATTTATATATCCATGGTGGTAGGTATTCAAAGTCACCCGATTTCGGAGAAATTTTAAATAGTGAGTTGTTTTAAGGCTCTTTACATCCGACCCGTATATGGTTTAGATCAGACGATATTTAGATATAGCTGCCATATAGAACGATCTGCCGACATAGTGTCAAAATCCCATAAAAGATGCATTTATTATCTGATTTCGCTGAATTTTGACACAGTTACGTGTATTATGTCATCCGACTAGAATATGATCCAGATCAGCCCATATTTAGTTGTATATATAGACCGATCTTCCAATTTAAAGCCTTGATCAAATAAAAAGCGGAACTATTGCCGGATTTCGCCGAAACTGTGAGTTGTATAAGAGGTTTCGGGACCTGAATCGGCTTTGATCTAGATCAACCCTTATTTAGATATAACTTTGGATATGGTAGTGGAGTTGTAAGTTGGATATGGTAGTGGAGTTGTAAGTTTTTACTTGTTTTTATACCCTCCACCATAGGATGGGGGGTATACTAATTTCGTCATTCTGTTTGTAACTACTCGAAATATTCGTCAGAGACCCCATAAAGTATATATATTCTTGATCGTCGTGACATTTTATGTCGATCTAGAAATGTCCGTCCGTCTGTCCGTCCGTCTGTCCGTCCGTCCGTCTGTCTGTCGAAAGCACGCTAACTTCCGAAGAAGTAAAGCCAGCCGCTTGAAATTTTGCACAAATACTTCTAATCAGTGTAGGTCGGTTGGTATTGTAAATGGGCCATATCGGTCCATGTTTTGATAAAGCTGCCATATAAACCGATCTTGGGTCTTGACTTCTTGAGCCTCTAGAGTGCGCAATTCATATCCGATTGGAATGAAATTTTGCACGATATGTTTTGTTATGATATCCAACAACTGTGCCAAGTATGGTTCATATCGGTTCATAACCTGATATAGCTGCCATATAAACCGATCTTGGGTCTTGACTTCATGAGCCTCTATATTGTGCAATTCTTATCCGATTGGAATGAATTTTTGTACGAAGTATTTTGTTATGATATACAACAACTGTGCCAAGTATGGTTTAAATTTGTTCATAACCTGATATAGCTGTCATATAAACAGATCTGGGGACTTGACTTCTTGAGCTTCTGGAGGGCGCAATTCCCATCCGATTTGGCTGAAATTTAAATGCATGACGTATTTTATTCTTACTTTCAACAACTGTGCCAAATAAGGTTCAAATCGGTTCATAACCTGATATAGCTGCCATATAAACCGATCTGGGATCTTTACTTTTTGAGCCTCTAGAGGTCGCAATTATTATCCGATTTGACTGGAATTTTGTACGACGGATCTTCTCATGACCATCAACACACGTGTTTAATATGGTCTGAATCGGTCTATAGCCAGATACAGCTCCCATATAAATCGATCTCCCTATTTTACTCTTGAGCCCCCAAAAGGCGCAATTCTTATTCGAATTGGCTGACATCTTACACAGGTCTCTAACATATAATTTAATTGTGGTCCAAACCGGATCATATCTTGATATCGCTCTAATAGCAGAGCAAATCTTTTTTTATATCCTTTTTTGCTTCAGAAGAGTTGCCGGGAAAAGAACTCGACAAATGCGATCCATGGTGGAGGGTATATAAGATTCGGCCCGGCCGAACTTAGCACGCTTGTTGTTTTTTCCTATGCCATTGTCTGGCTTTCGCTGCTAACAGACACCGGCACTTAGTTGGGGACACAATACCAAACATAAACTATCTTAGGGGCGTGGTATGGAAAACAATTAGGGATTTTATAAGTACCACTGAATTCCTGACTTATTGTACATTTTCTTTTTCGAGGTTACTTTTTAGTATTTTGGTGGACTTCTGAAGTTCGGAATAGACTTTTTCTATTGCAAGCTATTCCATACCGCAACCTGGAATAGCTTGCAAAATTATTTGATCATTCATTCTGACTGCTTAAGCACGCATGTGGACTTCCCCCTTTTTTCCTTTAACTACTTCATTCAAACACAGAATTATTGAATTCTATGGTTCAATACCACATTACTACTATTTTTTCTTGCATAGCTGTACAAACAACATTCTTCAATAAAAATCCTGATTGTATTACATGTGGTTTTCAATACGAAATCGCTTATATTAAACATTACCCCTTACAAGAAAAAAATCAGTTTGTATAAATACTAAAACCAAATCCAAAAAACTGCAACTTTTAGGCACACACATTTACGAAGAGTTCAGAACAATTAGTCCAAAAACAAAAATATTTCTAATATCTTTATAAATATCTTAATTTGTCAGTGTTTAAGATAGCAGCTAAATTCCAATATTGATAAGTAACAAAAAAAACCCACTAATTATAGATGTGTAAATCAAGTTGTGCGTAAGCTACAAAAAAACGAAATATTTTTAATGATACTCCCCTAGAAAAGTACAAATTTTTTATTTATTTTATATATATATAAATATTGGCTAAAGTGGAAAAAAATTGCATTATCTTAAATTATATAAACTACTCGTTTAGTTTAAAATATTGCCATAATCGCATTACAAAAATTACAACTTAGAAGACAATGACAACAAAACTCTTTCGGATATAACGAGTACAAAATTTCAGGACAACCAAACATCAATTCTTTTTAAGTGTTTCAAAATGTATACTAAAACTTCTTTTTGAGTGTATATACATTTGTAAGAATCAAAATGAGAAATTAATTTATATCAATCACAAGCGTTCTGTTCATATTTAATTATTTAACTCTTTTTTATTTGTTCTTTTATATTTTTGTTTCTGAATGGTGTCTAATCTGCAAAAATGGCAAATGCAATTATGTTAGATTTATCCCTACAATAAATGATCTCAAATGATATATCGTGGCTTCAATTAGCAATATTGGAATATATTTTTTTACATCATAATGAACTCGCCGGGGTTATTAGAATACATAAATTACTTAAAAATTTTCACGTAACCAACACGCAGGGGAAGTCCCCTATATATGCAGTGCATTGCGTTGGCAATAGGAAAAGTTAAGGATTGAAGTGGGGAAGATGTAGGAGTGTTTATTGATATTCGTCTTAAATTTCTGAACGTCAATGTCGGTAGAAAAACATTGGCCGGAAGTCGATTTCAGATACGAATGGTTAAGGCGATAAATGATTTTCCTCTGAAATGTATGGTTTGGTCAACTGACCAATCAATTACAAACGAGTGTGTGTCTTGCATTCCTGGTAAACTTTCTAACGTCAGGGATAAGAAGACGAATAACCCGGGAACACACGCCATGAAAGTAAAAATAGAGCAACACAACGCTACCCGCATTCCTACGATGTTTAAGATAAACAATAAAGTGGGATACTCTACTGTCCCCAAACAACTCAATTTTCTAGAACAGCTCCACAAATAATGTTGGAGCATTCTCTTTGTAACCATCTGTCATTCGTAGCTTTTCTGGCCTAATCCTGAAGACTTGCTTGCAGTTCCCCTGGAATATGTATGATAGATGCTAGCCTCACAAGCTCATATGCTCTACACTCGATTCCACATACGAATGGTTCGGACGAATGAATTTACTCGGAAATGCATGGTTTGGTCGACTGGCCAATCATTTACAAACGGGTGTGAGTTCCTGGCAAGTCTTGTATTCCTGGTGAACATCCTTACGTCAGGGATAAAAAGACGAATAACCCTGAAACAAACGGCATGAAAATAACGATAGAGCAGTAAAACGATACCCACGTTGCAACGATGTTTAAGAGAAGCAATAAAGTTGAATACTATACTGTCCCCAATCAACTCCATCGCCCTCCGTTGAACCCGGTCAAGTAGCTCCAAGGATGTTTTGGAGCTCCTGCCCATATATGGGAGTTATATTCCACCCTTGGCCTGATGTAGTATATATACTACATATTGAGAAGATCAGATCTATATTACATATTGAGAAGACCAGAAGAGGTGAAACACTTCCTACACCGCTTAAGAAAGCCCAAACACTTGAATGCTTCTTTCGACACTTCGAATGTGTGTTTTGATCAACGGACATAACATTGTATCTCCATATCCAGTATATCAAGAGCATCTGACTGCTCAATATCTATACTGTCGATAGATATCGACGTTTGTAGTGGGTCAGTGAATCGCTTGTGAGACAAGAAACAGCACTGCGTCTTCTTTGCGTTAAAGTTTACTCTGTTCATTCTACTCCACTCGTCTCATCCATAATTCGTCTCCTGTCCACATTTTCTTGAGGACTGAGCCTATGGTTGCATGAAGATGAATGACACAGACTACTGTCATTGGCAAATGAGTAGACAGTTTTCGAAGTCTCACCCAATAGATCTTCAATGAATATAAGAAAAAGGGAAGGGGAAAGAGAAAGGACAGAGCCTTGTGGCACACCTGCGATCAATGTATGCTCACTATTCCTCAGGACACTGGACACATGCGGTATGGACGATTCTTTCTTAGATGCTTCACTAGCTGCTGTTGCCATAGTACCTTTTGAGTTCCGTTCTGTCCCGCTGGCGCCCACCTTCAACCCAATCCAATTAGACGACACACCGGGTTCCGTTTCTACCCCTTCTCTTCCTGTTTGATTCGTGGTAGGGCGATTTCCCGTCCGCCCCAATCCACCAAATTTTAAAGATGTGGTTGACAGTTTCTCAGATAGGTGTTGAACAACAACTGCTGAGTCTTTTCCTGATTCCCCAGCTCAACGCTTCTTTTCACCTTCAACTGAATCCGTAGGATACAACTCCTTCAGACTTGTTGAGATCTGCGAGACAGCCTGAGTTAAGTACGGTCGCAAACTGAAGGAGGCTTAAGCAATTCCGCAAGGACCTCGGAGTATAAAGATGACAGTCCATTGACTATCCCACTTCAATTGTTCCTAGGTATGCAGCCTGTTCTTTTCCCTCGTCGATAACCCCATCACCAAGCTGTCCTTAGTGGCATTGCAAAATTTTTTTGGACCAATATTATTGTTCGCTTTAGTTCCTTTGGGGATGGGATGCCCTCCAACTGACCGCAGCCGTTTGGCTGACTGCTGTGGGTTTTCCGAATCTAAACGTGTATCCTTTGGGGTAGCCTGTGCAGCGAATCTTCAAGCCCAATTAAGGGAGCCTCTCTCCTTATCATCCGCACCAAGCCTCTCAATAAACTTGAGAGCTGTGCGCCTTTTATTATTCCATTATCCCGGCACGGTACAGCTGTAAGTACCACACAGGCTAAAACATTGAGTTCTGATCTGTGTGGTGTTCATTATTGTAACGAGAAACTTAGCTGCGAGCTACAGGGCGCTTCCACAGGTTGCGGATAGTGAAATACTCCATACGGACTAGCTGCAACGGCAGTCGCGGACATTCAGCGGTGTCGAGCAGAGTTAAAGGTCGGGCGGAACCAGCTCCTTCATAAATACTGAGTGCCTATGATGCTCGATATGACAGTTATTGGCGCCTAAATAACTAATGGTCAACCTGTTGCTGCGGCGATCGGTCCTTTGGACCGAAACGAGCTTGCCCACCTACAGGATCTTGACGAGGATCGCCACCTCCATATGAAAATGTGCGTACAACAACATTATTGCAACCTCTTAGAGAACGTTATGTTTTGCCAGAGATGGCCTAGACAAATTAAAGGCATGCGAAGATAAAATAGGTTTGACCTCGAACCAGGTATCTTCGTCGATCCAGGTATCTGCTGACCAGTCGTTTACCGACTAGTGGAGCATGGCGCAGCCGCACACTATCGCCGATTACACTATCGCAGCTATTATTGAGTAAACGAGTAATTTAAAATTGTTTCCGAAATAACTACCTATTGCGAGTTAAGGCTGGTACTATGTTCGTTTTTCACTGTTGAAAACTCAAGTTTTTCGCGATTACTTTATTGATACACTTCAAAAGCCTTAAGGCCTGGTTGTGCTCTCGTAAACATACCGTAAAAGTAGGAAAACGTGTCAGCTGTTTTGTTAAGCTTTATGAAAACGCATGCAAACGACTACCGAACAATGACAAATGACAATGACAACAAATTACAAGAAGAGAGTAGGGGTAAGCACCAATACGGCGCTGTCGTATCCGCTAATCCATGTTATCACTATGTCGTGAAACTGAGGTCTATTCAGGGATTCCACACACTCCTCCACGCACTTCAACCTCACTATACTAGATCCCACGGCCTTAAGGGCCGCCATATACAAATACTGATTTCGACCCCGCACTCGATGATTATAAGCACCACATCAGTTGAAACTCTGAGCTCCAATTTGTTTGGTGTTCATCATTATTACGAGAAGCTCAGCTGAGAGCTACCGGACGAGTCCATAGGTTGCGATTAGTGAATGGCTTTGTATACAGAATCGCGGACAATCAGCGGTATCGAAGGGAGTGTCTCCGTGAGAGGCCGGGCGGCAACGGCTCTTGCTTAAATACTGAGTGCCTGTAATACTCGATGTAGCAAGGCGATCTATTGGCGTCTCACAAAAATGTGGCTACACATCATCAACCAAAACTGATTTCGAAAACTGTATATCCCTTCCTAAAATTTCTTTGCGTCTATCGTTATGGCACATATGGCACATGTTGTGTGTGTCACAGTATAGTCCCAAACCAGTCTCTGTCTCATGAAACCCCTCCTCAGTCTGCCCACCACATCCATAGTTCGGCTCAGGGCGGTGACTGTCGACCAATCTCCTCGTTGTTAAATGCCCTCTCAATATTCGAGAAGGCCGCCATTGCGTACTCCTTCAGTTAGAGAGAGTCTCACATTCAAGCAACACAGCGTGGAGGTCTTCTCCATACTGCCCTAGAGTTATGTCGAAGTATTTTACTTCATAATCTATTATCTGGAAAAAGTAATCGCAAAAAGCGAACTTTGCAGAATATTCATGCTGAGAAAAATAACAAAACGTCCCAGCCCCTCAACGGTTCAAACAAGGATCATGCAGTAGGGAAGACCTGGTCCTTTGTTCAAAGTCCGCATATAGGAAAACCATCACAAAGTTTCGTGGGCTATGGCTGTATTATCTAGGCGTTTCAACTCCTAAATAGGGCCCCTGGCAGTTTCATTCATTCTGCCGACCTCGTCGTTCGATTTCACTGGAATAGTTGTTGTTGTAGCAGTGTGTTATACACTGAGGCGGCAGCCCTTGCCGAAGAAGATCTCCATTGGGTCAATCCGGTACGTACAACCGGCTGCCATGGGACTGTCGCCGGAATAGTAGTCAGAGTTAGTTGAGCAACTGGACTCAAAGGCTAACGTTGAATTATGCATTTCCTTGTAGAAAAGAAATATGGCAGCTTATAAATCGACTTTATCAAATTTGAGATCATTAACTTTTGATTTGGAAAAACATTTTTTTATGATGCTAAGAGTATTGAAAAAAACAGTAATATAGAAAAACTTGAATTACACATTGCGATCAAAAAATAAAAATAATTGGCTCTGTATTACGTGAATGTTCTGAACTGCTGAGTAAACCAAAATTTACGAAAAGAAAGTTGGCTATATAAAAAAAAAATTTTTTGTATTTGTATAAAAAACAAATTAAATTAGAATTTACTTTTCATCCCATTCTTAGTTGTTATAGTTCTCTGATTTTATGTCATATAATCTAATATTGAAAACTCAGGGCATATTAAAGACTTGTAATTGTAGAAATAGCATATAACCACAAGTAAATAAAACTAAGTCTAGGCTTACAACAACCATCAACAAGTATACACATGCATTTAAAATTCAATTTTGCATTAAATTCTTATGATTTATTATCTTATTCTTAATTTTAATTTATTATTTTTTTGATTTTTTAAAACAATAATAAATAAATAAAGAAAAACGAATATGAACTTCTCAGGAATTATTTAATAGAACAAACAAAAATAAAAATATTAAATATAACAAAATAGAAATACAATTTCTATAAAACCATAAAAAACAACTTTTCGATAATTGTGCAATATATTAACAAACAACCCTAAAAAGGAAACAAGAATATACGTAAATAGCAACTACAGTTTATAAAAGCAGCAAACATCAGCCTTGGTGTCGAACGTTTTAACAGGAAGTATTGAAAGTTCATATGTATGTAAAAAAAAAGCAAAAACAAAATTCATTGAAAGGCAAATGTATGGTAATATGAGTAAAAACAACAACAACAACATTGTGAGTCAGCCATAAGTAGTGAGTTTTAATTTAGAATTACTTTAATTTTCTTTTCTTTTTCATGTAACAAACAATACATATAAAGAAAATTTATATTAAGCTGTGATTTTTTTAAAAGAAATAGTAAAAGAAGAAGAAAAAAAACCAAAGGTTTATAAACCAACCATGTAAAAAAAAAACATAAATGCAAGAATACTTTAAACAAAACTTATGTTTTTCTTTAATTAATTAATTTTCCTTAAATAAAGTCTGATTGTAAGCAAAATAAAATCGAGAAAAACTTAAACCCATACATTTTTACACATTTTCTAAGTTATAAATGTTTTATGATAATTTAAAGAATATTTTGTTTCCAACAACAAAAATGTATAAAAACAAATTCCAAATACTTTGGGATTGGAAGTATTTAACCTTTTTTTTAAATACAAGATACTAATATGTTATCTTCCGACAAACACACACACACACACACCCTAAAGTATGTATTTGGAAAATATATGTAAAATTGAAGAATGATTAAGAAAGTATATAGAAAAAACCACCCCAACCTTACACCTATCAAAACAAAACTCACCACATACATAGAAATATGTTTAATAAAGAAGCAAAAGAATACTAATTGGTCTTGAATGGATGTAATGGCATAAAAACAGAAAAAATTATATTGGAATAAAAGGAAACTTCAATAAACTTGTTGCTATGAAAATAACAAAAACTCAAAACTGTGTTTAAATTCTTTATGCAAAACCAGTAGAAAGACAGTAAGTGAATCCACGACAAACTTTGAGTACCATATCATGTATGAGTAGCATAAAGACTACAATAATGACAATAAGCAAAAACGCATTTGGTTTGTGTTGGCCATCTTATATTCTATTATATAACAAGTAAAAATGTGTTAAGTTCGGCCGGGCGGAACTTTGGATACCCACCACCTTGGATATATATGTAAACCACTTTTCATCAAAATCCTGTGAAAATTGCATAGCTTATGTCCCAAATCATTGTTCTATTGTGTGTAACAAAATATTGGTCTTTTTAGTAGCTATATCTAAAAACAAACCGATCTGAACTGTATAAGACACGGATGTCGAAAAGCCTAATATAAGTCACTGTGTCAAATTTCAGTGACATCGGATTATAAATGCGCCTTTTATGGGGCCAAGACTTTATATCGAGATATCGGTCTACATGGCAGCTATACCCAAATCTGGACCAATTTGGGCCAAGTTGCAGAAAAATGTCGAAGAACCTAACACAACGCACTGTCTCAAATTTCAGCGACATCGGACAATAAATGCGTTTTTTATGGCCCCAAAACCTAAAACCGAGAGATCGGTCAATATGGCAGCTATATCAAAATCTGGGCCGATCTTACAGAAGTACGTCAAGGGGCTTATCTTAACTCACTGTCCCAAATTTCGGCAACATCGGACAATAAATGCACCTTTTATGGGCCATAAACCTTAAATCGAGAGATCGGTCTATATTGCAGCTATATCCAAATCTGAACCAATCAGGGCCAAATTGAAGAAAGAAAGTGACAATTTCAGCAAAATCGGATAACACCCTAAATCTGAGTATCGGTCTATATGGCGGCTATATTTAAATCGGGACCGATCTGGGCCAAATTGACGAAGAGTGTCGAAGGGCCTAACACCACTCACTGTCTCAAATTTCAGCAAAATCGAATAATAAATGTGTGTAATAACACCCTAAATCTGAGGATCGGTCTATTTGGCAGCTATATTCAAATCGGGACCGATCTGGGCCAAATTGACGAAGAGTGTCGAAGGGCCTAACACAACTCACTGTCTCAAATTTCAGCAAAATCGGATAATAAATGTGGCTTTTATGGGCCTAAGACCCTAAATCGGAGGATCGGTCTATATGGCAGCTATATCCAAATCTGGACCGATCTGGGTCATATTGAAGAAGAATGTTTAATGGCCTAACACAACTCACTGTCCCAAATTTCAGCAAAATCAGATAATAAATGTGGCTTTTATGGGCCTGAGACCCTAAATCGGAGGATCGGTCTATATGGGGGCTATATCAAGATATAGTCCGATATAGCCCATCTTCGAACTTGCTAATGGACAAAAAAAGAATCTGTGCAAGATATCAGCTCAACATCTCTATTTTTAAAGACTGTAGCGTAATTTCAACAGACAGACGGACGGATATGGCTAGATCGTCTTAGATTTTTACGCTGATCAAGAATATATATACTTTATAGGGTCGGAAATAGATGTTTCGATGTGTTGCAAACGGAATGACAAAATGAATATACATCCATCCTTCGGAGGTGGGTATAAAAATGAAATTGTTGCACTTTGTTTGTTTCTTAGTTCCGTATAGACTCAAAAACAGCTGAACCAATTTTCATGAAATTTTCACAGATGGTAGAGTTTGGGCTCCCGGTGAAAATAGGGTACTACATTTTTTTATATCCAAAGGGGGGGCGGACCCTCACCCATACCCCAATTTTCAAAAACGTCAGATCTCGGAGATATGTGCACCGATTTAAACGAAATTTCGTCTGCCACCTTATGGTATCACAAAAACACGAAATTGGTATAAAATTTTTGGGTCCATCCCAAAACCCACCCGGGCGGACATGTTTACCGATTGGGACAATATGGGTATTTAATAAAAGGTATTTAAGACTAGATAACGAACTTGATATACAAATTTCACCCAAAATGTACGGGGCGGTACCCCACTCAAAAAAAAACCCCAACAGGGCTCTTCCACTACTTTGGACAATATGGATATCAAATGAAAGTTGTTTAAAGTAGAGTACAAATCTGACATAAAAATTTATCCTTTCGAGTCTGAGGGGCCTCCCCAACCCTCAAAACCCACCCATCATCTGTTATAAGAATTTGGTCCATGGTGTCTACGTGGCCTCCTTAACCCCCTTAAAAGGACGTGAATGTCCAACGTCACACAATGGGTATCAAATGAAAGGTCTTTGGGAGTTGACTTGATATCTGGTATATATATTAGGGATAGAGTCTGGGACTGGCCCACCCACTAGCTACCCTTCAATAGGACGTGTAGTTCGAGCGGGTTAATATGTGAGTTAAAAGAAAGGTCTATGTCAGTAGAGTTCCAATCTAATTTTGATATAACGATTCAACTGTCTGGGTCGCGCTCTGCCGTTCAGCCGGACATGTAGATCTCTAGAGCGACCGTCTCCTCCCAATAAAAACAACACCAAACTATCATTTAGGACGACCGAGAATATATTGTATTCAAATGAAAAGATGTGTCAGAAGACAATCGCCCTCCATACATCCTACCCAAAACAAGGAATTAAAAATAAAATATTAAGCCGATCAGTATAGAATTGGACACCAATAAAAGGTCTTTGGCTGGAGAGTACACTTTTTATCCTGAAATTGGGATAGACACTACGGATCTTTAAAAATGTGGTATCGCAGTGGTAGCTTTGAAATATTATTTTGAATATAGATAACTAAAACAAACAAAAAATAAATTAGGTTAGGTTAGGTTGAAAAGAGGGTGCAGATATTAATCCGCCCCATGCCACTATGGACATACACCTAAGCCAGTTATCGGCTTGTTGTGCGCTCTAAAAACTATAAAGTAACCTCTAAAAAGAAAAATTTAAGTTAGGAATTCTGTGCTACTTACAAAATTCTTAATTGTTTCCATGCCACGCCCCTATCTGTTGGACGCGAAAGCCGGGCAATAGCAAAGGAAATGCTCCAACGTCTCATCATTTTCCCCGCATTCCCTACACATGCTTTCTAAAATAGATCTCAATCCCTGGGTTCTTACTGTAGACCCCCAGCCCCACTCTGTCCTCTAGCTTTGATCCATTCGTGTAACATGATGGTAATACTAGGGTTCCGTCAATCCAAGTGTGTACCGCTGGCAGCAGTGCCTCGCACTCGGCTTCAAGGCTCATTTCAGGTATCCGATCGGAAGCCTCGTCCATTACTTCTAAGGTTCCTAGCGTCACCTCTATTATACCGCGAAAGTATGACCTGCTCCTATCCTCAATCCATTCTCCCATCGCCTTAAGTCTCATAGTCGCAGAGGCTGCATCGCACTTAATCTGTATGTCTACGGGTAGGATATCTAGAATAGACTCTAGTGCCCTAGTGGGCGTGGTTCTCATCGCTTCTCCTATGCCAAGACAATGGTCTGTAAGTTGCACTTTTTCTCCATAGCAGTCCGCCAAACTACTGAGGCATAAGTAAGTATTGGTCTAATCACACTCCTGTAGAGCCAGTAGACTATCCTCAGATTCAGGCCCAATTTCTCGCCTACGGCCCAAGAGAATGTTCCATTTACTGAAAGCGCAAAATACATTGGTGTTTCGCAGGATAGGAAATAAGATATCCAGGAATTATAGCTTACGGGACTAGAAACTACCCTACTCATTCCAGGGGAACTGGAATCTGTGGGTATGCTTCTAGCGACATGTAAGCCAAGATTTCAGGATCAGGCCCGAAGGGCAACGAATGACAGTTGGAAGTTACGGTTGTGAACACTCCAAAATTATGTAGCCAAATCTAGACTTGACCGCTAGACTCTATCGCTTTGCTGTCGCTGGCTAGTACAGATGTCTCAGTAATTGTATTCGTCATGACAGGTCACTGACTGGTCGGACAACAGCTGACAGACTGAAAGTTGCAAGTAACGAATTTTGCAGATGCTGTGGGGACGTCGAGAAAGAAGAGACTATAGAACATCTGCTGTGTGCGTATGTCCCTCACTGGCAGTCAGAAGGAGCAAGTTCGTTCTGGTCCATAGGACTATCGCTGCCAAAAGATGATGGCCATTGGCTTTTTAAAGGCGCCAATAATAACTCGCCTTTTCATATCGAGCATCGTAGGTACTCAGTATCTAAGCAAAAGCGTATGAAGCATTCCAGCTAAACTTGCAAGGATAACGATGAACACCTTGCAGATCGGAGCTCAAAGTTTCAGCCCTTGCCGGGTTTGGCGATGAACCCTACCCTTGCTCCTACCATGCCTTCGGGATATATGGGCGTCTGTGCTTAATGCGTTTTCATCAAAAGCTTTCATACATCTTTCGTCGTATCTACTCTTAAGATGGAGCTACATGCTATGGGCGCACATTAAAAATTCAAATTCCACAAGATCAACGCGCAAAAGTTAAACAGCTTTTAACTTTGACGAATGAACTCGAGGGGCAATCTGTGTTGCCATACGTGAAACAACAAAATTCTACCCCCAACGAAACTACCTTAAGTAGCAGCAAATGCCGTAAATTGAAATGTCAAAGTGAATTTAGAAATAAACTTTTTTTACAACTTATCTTCTACAAATGTGTTTTATATTTGTATTTTCATCATTATAACACTCTTTTGCTACTTATGTGTGGAATATCGGATCAAATAGAACATCTGTTTAATATTTTAGAAAAATATCACAGCTGTGATATGAAGCCTTTGACATTTAGATTACCTGCAAAATCAAAACATAAAAATTTACTCAGCTATTCACATGACCTCACCTTATTTGTGCATCCTGACGTAAAATAGTGTTTTTTAAGGCGTCAAAGTTAAAAATTATATTGCCTTTGTCCTTGTCATATCCTAGGCGAAATTTTCGTTACCGATGCCCATACTTAAAAATTCGCTTGCAGGTACACAGCTCAAATGAACTTTTCTTTCCAACAACCATGATAAGCATTTTCTAAATCGGTCTATAAGCTTCCATAGATTCCATACCCGATTAGTCTTCTACGGCCTCTAGAAGCTTAAATTTTTGCCTCAATTGCCTGAATTCTGTTGTTTTCTTAACTATATCTCCATAATTTCGTTTGATTGACCTTAATTTTTCGTTTTAAAAATTAATATTGAAAATGAGTTGACATTAAACCATTGTTTGAAACAAAAATAAAAATTAAAAAATCCATTAACATTTTATAACTCTTTTAAAGTTGCGGTCTGGCCAGACCACGTCCGCTCAACAACGTAGAAAAAATGTTCGCCCATCCTAGGGTTAAAGTGGTTATCGTTTGTTTAACAACAATTCTGAAAAAAGAACATAATACTAGCCCTAACAGAGTCACTAATGACTGTATTAAGATAGCAGATACATATATGTTTGCCATCATGCAAAACATGCAATATGTTTTTTAATACCCATTGTATGGAGATTTGGCCAATGGCTAATTTTCTCATTTCTCAATTTGTACTCTCTATCGTTATATATGAATATCCTATTATAAAGTAATTTCATAGTGTTGCCATCTTTATCTTGTTGTGTTAATATTTTATTTGACGCTTAAGCCTGGGTACACTTAACAAGGTAAGGTTAACTACGTGTGTTGGCGGAATTAAAAATAAATTAAATTAACAATATTTAGATTTCTCGGCAGGTTTTTAAGATGGTTTATTAAACAATCCGCACTTAACTTCGAGCAAATATGTCCAAACTGTTATAACTATGGTTGACAAATGTCAACATTATTGCAAATTACCCAAAATCTGACAAACATATATATGGGAGCTATATCTAAATCTGAACCGATTTAGAGCAAACTAAGTTATTATGATAGTCGCCAAGGAAAGCGTTGTGCAAAATTTTGACAAGATTGGTCAATAAATGCGCTTGTAGTGGCTCTAGAAGTGAAAATCGGTCGATGTACATATGCGGCAGCTATATCTAAGTATGAACCGATTTCTATGAAATTCATCAGTAATATTAAGAGTCAGAAGAAAAACATTTCTGCCTAATTTCGAGAGAATCGGCTAACAAATAAGCACTTTATTTCAATATTTCTCAAAATCGGACAAACATATATATATATATGGGTGCTATATTTAAAACTAAACCGATTTGGAGCAAAACCTCTCAGATATTGCGGTAGTTGTCGAGGAAAGCGTTTTATAAAGTTTTGGCAAGATTGGTCAATAAATTTGCTTGCAGTGGCTCTAGAAGTGAAATTCGGGCGATGTACATATATGGCAGTTATATCTAAATCTAAATCGATTTCTATGAAATTCGCTTATAATGTCGAAAGTCATAGGAAAATTTCTCCTGCCAAATTACGAGATGATCGGTTAATATATGAGCATTTTATTGCAATATTTCTGAAAATCGAACGAAAATATATTGGGTTGCCCAAAAAGTAATTGCGGATTTTTTATAAGAAAGTAAATGCATTTTTAATAAAACTTAGAATGAACTTTAATCAAATATACTTTTTTTACACTTTTTTCTAAAGCAAGCTAAAAGGAACAGCTCATAACTGACAGAAGAAAGAATGCAATTACAGAGTCACAAGCCGTTGAAAAAATTTGTCAACGCCGACTATATGAAAAATCCGCAATTACTTTTTGGGCAACCCAAAATCGAATCGGAAGAACATATATATGGAAGCTATATTTAAATTGGAACCTCTACACCGTTTTTTTCTAATTTCAATAGGTTTCGTCTTTAGGCGGAATAACACGCCTGTACCAAATTTTAACACGATCGGATTAAAACTGCGACCTGTACTTTGTACATAAATTGACATGGACAGACGGACATAGCCAAATGAAATCAGAAAGTGTTCTGAGTCGATCGGTACACTTATCAATGGGGGTATCTCTCTTCCTTCTGGGTGTTACAAACAAATTCAATAAGTTATAATACCCTGTACCATAATAGTGGTGTAGCATGATACAATTAAGAGGTAGCGTCATTAACACAGCAGTAAAAATCCACCCCCAACGAAACTAACTTGAGTGGCAAATGCCGTAAATTGAAATATCAAAGAGGTTTTTGAAATAAACTTTGTTTTACAACTTATTGTCTTCAAATGTGTTTTATGTTTATATCTTCATCATTATAGCACTGTTTTGTTGCATATGTGTGGCATAGAACACCTTTTAAAGATTTGAGAATCACAGCTGTTGTATCAAGCCATTGACATTTAGATATACTACAAAATCAAAAATTGTACTAGGCTGTTCGAATGACCTAACCTTATAAGTGCATCCTGGTGGTGTAGGCAAGATATGCTCATTTACAGGTAATGGCAGTTGCCCAACAACAAAATATTGAGTGCACTATCTGTCCAAATCAGTGATAAGTGCAACTCTGATTTTATGTATTTTACTCTGATTTTGTGTATGTGGCACGCACACAAACAAAACTCGTTGACAGATAGTGGACTTCGCGAGAAAAAATTGTACTCAGCTGTTTACGGTACAATACCTGGTAATTATGTCATGGATGCAGGGTATAATGATGCTGGTAATGTTTTCAAGTGTTGCCATATTGACTTTTTTGCCTTTTCATTCACTATAAGCAGAGTACTACTTTTCCGCCTATTTTTAGCCAACGTTTCACCGACGTTGTTTTTATATGCAGTTTGACAGCATTCCGCTTGAAAAGCTGAACAGAATACTCAGCTTAAGACAGAATTACTTCAGATATACAAACCATGATAATCCAAAAATTCGTTGTACTCGATAAAAGTCCTTTGCAAAACATTTTTACAAGACTGCACTGAATAACAATAATAAAACCAGACTATTATCGCACTTGAATGTACTAGTACTTGAAAGTTTTCAAATAAAACAGGGCCATTGTTAATTTTTACACAAACGCCAAGCCGTTTGGGCAGGCATAATCAACGACGGCATCTAAATTTTCGCGCGGCGGCATGTGAAGCCGATTGCTTTGTAGCGGCATCGTTCTCTGCCTCAATTGACAACTGTACAATATTAATTTTCCATATTAAATCATAAAATCTCAAAATATTTTCATTAAAATACCATGAATTCAGCCACAAAAGTAAGTTTGATATGCAGAAACTGCCTAAACAAAGTGGTTTTCGACCGAAAACAGCAAAAAATCCAAATTAATATTTTGTGCGGGAAACTGAGCGACGTCGTCAATGTCACTACTCTAACACAACCACCAAAACAACTCTCGGCAAGTGTCAGATCGACGAAACTGAATTCCTTAGGGCGGCCAAGAGGAAAGAACGAACAACAAACAAATGCAAACAAAGTATTTATTTAAAAACATTAAACCCTCATCGGTGGTAGGGGACGCCAACCATTCCAGCCCCATTTGTGCGAGAAAGGAGCCGTACAAAGCAAGTGCTGTCACAGAAAGCACGGATCTTGTTAATATCCAACAATTATACAAAGGACAGACATTTGTTTACAACCCAGGAACAAGAAATTAGTGTTTAATCGAAAAGGCCAATTTGCATACTAGTTGTTTGCTTTATTTTGATAACGATTTTTCGTTTTGTTTACATGATATGACTTTGCTATTGTTATTGTACCGAAATTGTTTCACTTCTCTTTTTCAGGTGGGTGAAATATTCACTGCTGCTGGTCAGGCCTTTAGTCGTTTAGGCGATTTAACTATGCAATTACATCCAAATGCAGAATCGCCAGCAGGGTATGTAAATTTATTTTAATTCGATCATATATATAATTAATAATAGAAAGTACTGTACGGAAATGTATCAAAATGCAATAAAAAGTAATCAACACTAAATATTAGCTAATTATGTAGGTAGTTATTAATTTATTATAAAAAGCTACAGCATTTCACTTATAAACGGAAAAATTGAATACACATTTCTTTAATTGTCATCACAACGCCTTAAGAGCAGCGCAAACTTTACAATCAGTTTAAAACTTTACATTTTCCAATGTTCTAACATTTTACAATAGTTTATAAAGTTTATTTCATTTGTACTAAAATTATGAAAGTTTAAAAGCTTCTTATGTTAATGGCCATCTCAAAGTAAAGATTCCATGGTGGATCCATGTAATTTTCTTAAGCTCTCCGGTTGTAATTGTAGCAATACATTGTGTTTTCATTCATTATTCGTAAGTTTAGCTGCCGTTAAACATACCAAAAATTGCAAATTGTGCAAGTGGACATTCTACTAAGGAACAGGGGCAAACTTCTTACATATCCCTGAGTGCTGTCCCGTTTAAGCTCAATGATAAGGGACCTCCTTTTTATAGCCGAGTCCAAACGGCGTGCCGCATAGCGACATCTATTTGGAGAGAAGTTTTTACATGGCAAAGTAACTCACAAATATCGTCATCATTAGGATGGGATAACCAACGCTGAAAATTTGTTCCTGATGTTCTTGCCAGGATTCGAACCCAGGCGTTTAGCGTCATAGGCGGGCATGCTAACCTCTGCACTACGGTGGCCTCTCGTTAAACATACACATCTAGGAAAACAGCAACTTGTATAGGGTACGTCTAGTTGTAATTATAGTAGATTGAATGAACAAAAAATTAAGTTAATCTTGATCCCAGATAAACAGAAATTGAGGCAGCTTAGTTGTTGTTGTTATAGCAGTGTGTTGCACACCTTGACGGCAGTCCTTGCCAATGAAGGATTCCCTCTGGTAAATCCGGTACGTACAACCGGCAGCTTAGTGTTGTTGTTGCGATCCTCGTCAAGCTCCTGTAAGTGAGCAAGCTCGTTTCGGTCCAAATGACCGATCGCCGCGGGAACAGAGTGGCCATTGGTAATTTAAATGCGCCAAAAAGGCTTCTTGCTTGTCATAGAAGTAAATTTCTTCAGCGCATGGTCCCAAGAATCGCATTCACTTGAAACACGTTACCGCTTACACTACAATATTTGTATGAATGCTCTTTAAACTGTCTGATGTAGATACACTTCTGTTAACACAATGGGCAGATGCCCACATTTGTTAAAGTGCTACCACCAAACGACTACAGAACCTGTTGCTACTTTTGAATCTTATGTTGTTGTTGTTACCAAATTTTCATGTGGAGGTGGCGATCCTCATCAAGCTTCTGTAGGTGAGCGAGGTCGTTCCAGTCCAAAGGACCGATCGCCGCGGGAACAGGGTGGTCATTGGTAATTTAAAGGTACCAATAACTCGAGCATCCTAGGCGCTCAGTATTTGTGTAAGAGCCGGTGCCACCCGACCTCTCACTGAGACTCTCCGCTCGATAATATTGATTGTACGCGAATGCAGTTACAGCTACTCCGGATGGAGCATTCCACTATCCGCAACCTGTGGATGCGTCAGCTAGTATCCAGCTAAGCTATCAAAGTTTCGGTTGTTGTAACATTGTGTTGTGTTCTATCTGCTTGGTTCTGCTAAATATCCAGATAGAGGAACTCGGCAAATAATGGAGATTGCGTCCAAAGGGTTCTGGGTCTGAGTCGAGTGGGCTTGGATGGGTGGTTAAACGGGTGACTTGCTTCGTGTGGTCACTGGTCATAATCGGAATACACTGCACGTTGGCATCAATCCTAGGTTTATAAAAGTTAAGGCGGCTGCATAAGGCGGAACGCAATTGAGCCAGAACTTGCTTGCTGCAGGATGTCAATTTCTTAAGATGCAATGGGAGGTGGTCGTTGTCCAATTCACCCATATTCATGCGGCAGCTGTTCACCTCATCTGCGACCGTGACTGCATGAATGTTTTCCAGACCGTCGCTTGGTCTAGATGTAATATCTTGTACCTCTTGCTCTAGATCATGAAGATCCACCTTGAGGCTTCTGGGTGGTGGATACATATCCACAAGATGGTGATATGGTAGGTCCCCCTGAAATTTTGTGTTTGGAAAAAATTTCACTAATTTTTTATTTTTTTTGGAAAAAATATCAATGGCTCGATTATGGTTTATCGCTCAACTATAGTTGCGTTGCCAGGAGATAAAACCATAAAATGAAAACTAATACAAATTTGGAAATTTTTCACAATTTCATTCACATATCAGTGTTTTGAACGTTCAGCTACCGATTAATTGTAAAAAATGTAAACTCAACTGAAGTTGGGTTGTAATCCATAATCGACCCATAAAAATTTCATTATTAAGCTTTGGAAAAAATTTCATTGAAATTTTGTTTTTTGGAAGAATTTTATTCAAATCATTGAGAAAATAGTTGTGTAAAATTTTGAGATCGTTTGGTAAATGTGCATGCAAAGGCTCTAAAAGTGAAAATCGGCGACATATATACATGGGAGCTATATGTAAATCTGAAACGATTTCTATGAAATTCACTAGTGGCCAGAAAATTCGTGCCTAATGATTGCAGTATTAGTCCAAATCGGACGAATATATATATGGTAGCTATATCCAAATATGACAGATTTCTTTCAATTTCAATAGGCGTCGTCTCTAGGCCAAAAAAAATAATGCCTGTAATACATGGATATTACACCTCCACATGCCACTATGGGCATACACCTAAGCCAGTCCCGGCACTGGATAGCTGTGAGCACCACACAGGCTAGAACATTGAGCTTCGATTTGTGTGGTGTTCATTGTTGTCACGAGAAGCTTAGCTGCGAGCTACCGGACATTTGCGCAGATTCTGATCGCCACCTCCACATGAAA